>NC_056737.1:1327660815-1327838315 GCF_019279795.1 Protopterus annectens
CTGGTGAGTAAGCATGGATATAAATCCAAATGCACCTTGCAGCCCATAGCATTTCTGCTTTGCTACTTCAAATGGTCAGAGCCCACAATCTTTGCTCTGCAAATTTCTCTATCACTTCATAGACCTCAATATGCAGTAGAAGAGAAATGTCATAAGGTCTGCTACTGTTCCAGCAGATTCTTTCAAAAAGCTCCTGTCTAGTGTCTTTCTATTCAGGAAAGAATCAGTAAACTGAAGAGTTAAATCTAGGTTAACTAGACAGATACAAGCATTTTTACTTTATAGGTGAATTACTCTTCTCCATTTTCAAGTAAAAAAAAAAAAAAAAAAAAAAAAAAAAAGTTATGAGAAAAGGCTTGAGGCTCAAATCAGGAACTTAAAGGTTCCAATGGCACCTGACAGATGCTTCCAGGAGTGACAGGGCCGGGGGATGGCTGGGAGGGAAGGTGAGGAAGAATGAAAATGGACAACACAGATGCAAAGTTATGGTAAATACAGGACTTCTAAATTTGATGTTGTCCTTTTCATTCTTCCTCACAAATTGGTCAGAGTCCCCAGATACGTAATTCTCAGGAGGCTGTTATGGAAACACATGCCAGAGCACTGTCAAACCAAAAGAAGCTCTGCATCTGGAGACAATGTCTAATTTGCAATGTGTAACAAAGGTATGAGTCTTTGACCAAGTGGCTGTGAGTAGATCTCGTCAATGGAAGCTGTCGATGAAAAAGCAGTAGTAGCCACAGATCTACTGAAATGAACTCTAGGAGACTGAGGCAATTCTAAATGTTTTTGAGAATAACTCAACAAAATGCAATCAGAAATCCATTTGGCCAGAGTAATTTTGCAAACTGCGTGACCCAAGTGGTTAGAGGAAAAGGATACAAACAGCTGATCAGACTTCCTGTACTGTTTTGTCCTGTGAAGATAAAAATGTAATTGTCTGTGAACGTCAAGAAGGTGAAGCATATATTCGCCCTTATATGTAAAGTTTGAAAAGAAAACTGCTAATTGTATGGACTGGTTAATGTTGGTCTCCATCGCCACTTTAAGTAGAAAGGAAGGGTTGGTCCGTAGAGGCACCCTATTCTTATGAAAAATAATTTAAGGAGGCCTAGCCGATAGGGCCTGGACCTCAGAAATTCTTTTTGCTGAAGTGATGGCTACTAAAAATTTAATTTTCCAAGAAAGAAACTTCATATCACATTTGTCCGTCAGTTCAATAGGTTTCTGAGTTAACCCCTGAAGTTAGTGCTCTCACAGTTAGATCCCAAGGAGGAGAGGGATCCTTTATTGAAGGTCTGAGGAGGAAAATTCCCTTCATGAAAGCTTTACATAATCTTGAGGATGCCAGAAAGAATGATTCATTTCCAATTGAAATGACAGCCAACAGAAGATTGATGGTAGAAAAGCTAGCCCCTTCATTAAAAAGAGTAGTGAGAAAAAGAAGGATGGCTAAAGTAGGTGCTGAAAATGAGTCAATATTCTGACTGGAAGACCAAATAAAAATCTTTTCTATTTGCTTCTGTAGACTTTCTTGGTGGAGGCCTTCTGGGAAGCCAAGATAATGTCACGAACTGGGCAAGCAAGCCTGGACCGTCTGAGTAATACTGGAAGTGGAGAAACCATTCAGTCAGTTTGAGAGCATGGAGACTGGGATGTTGAATTCCTGATGGATGACATACGAGATCCTAAGTGGTTTCCAGTGTCCATGGAGGATTTTTCAAGTGGGACCAGAGGAAGGGCAACCATACCCATCGAGGCCAGATGGGGGCAATGAGGATGACTGCTCTTCAGCCTGTTTGCTTTCTGTAACAACTTCTGGATCAGAGGACGAGAAGGGTAGGCACAGAGGAGACCTGGGGGCCAATCATGAATCAGGGCATCCCTATGTGACACCCCCCCAGAGGGGGATCAGGGCAAAGTATATGCTGCACTTGTTGAGGGATTAGGCAAACAGGTTACAGCAAGGCTGGCTCCAGCGGCTGAAGATCATATTTGCTACCGTCTGACTGAGTCACCACTTGTGAGGAATTCGAATGGACATACCTGCTGAGTCTGCCAGCGTGTTGTTTTCCCCAGTATATGCTTTGCCCTGAGATTGCAGGCTGAAGAGAAAGCCCATTCCCAGACCCTAGTGGCCTCTCTGCAAGAAGATAGGAACAGATTCCTCCTTATTTGTCGATGTACCAGACTATTGACATGTTGTCTGTGTGGACTGCAACAGTCCCTAGAGGAAGAACATCCCGAAAGGCTTGCAACAGTAGGACTGCTCTCATCTCTACAATACTGATATGCAACTTGGTGTCTGATGGGGGATCACGTGCCTTGGACCATCTTTCCCATGAAATGCCCCCCCTTACTCCAGTTGTCTGTGGTCACTGTGGCAAGTGGGAGAGGAAGGGAGAATGGCCTGCCCTAAAACAGGTTGTCAGACTGGATCCACCAGCGATCATGATGTTTGCAGATTGGAGTGAGTCTTATGGGAAACGAGAGAGGCTGGTAAAAAAAATAGACCACTGTGCCGCCAAGGTCCATTGAAGGATTCGCGTAAAGAATCTTGCTAGATGAAGAATTAGAAGAATGGCAGCTGACATTGACCAAAGAGCTTGTATTACTAGCTTTGCTGGAGGGGATGGATGAGACAGCATGGCTCGCACCTGATTTTTCAATGACGTGATGTGATAAAGAGGTAAGGAGGCCACTTGAGTCGTCGTATTCAGTTGAGTTCCTATAAATTCCAGAGTCCGTATGGGGACTAGGGTCAATTTGGCAGGGTTTATTGAAATGCTTAAGGTGCTGGAGATATGCAGCAAGTAATTCCTGGTTTGCAGATATTTATGCTTGGATGGGGCAGTGAGGAGCCAATTGTCAAGACATGGAAACACCTGGTGTCTACTGAATCTCATGTGAGCTGCCATGACTGCCATGCATTTGGTGAACACACTAGGGGCTGTGATTAGTCCAAAGGGCAGTGCTCTGAACTGGTAATGATTGGCTCCCAGCTGAAAGCTCAGATATCTCCTGGATCATCTGTTTTGATGTGATAGTATGCATTCTGCAGACCTACAGAGCACATACAATAGTCATTGCGCAGAAAAGGCAGGAAGAACTGAACCATAACCATTTGGAACTTCAAATTCTTTTACATACTGGTTCAAACTGCTTAGATCCAAAATTGGTCTCAGGTCCCTTGTTTTCTTTCACACTAAAAAGAAGTGGAAGTAAGTTCCGAATCCTATCTGTCTGGGTAGGACTTGCTGATGACCCTTTTTTGTAGCAGCTTTTGTATTTCCTGAGCGCATATTCCTTCTGACCAGGTGGAATATCGGGGAGTTTCTTTCTCTGGACAGGAGGGGAAAGGGAAAATGGTATGTAGTAACCTCTGGATATGATTCTTAGCACACATGAGTGTCTTGTAATGTTTGTCCAGGTGTCTAGGTGCAAGGAAAAATTACCCCCGACTGCCTCCAGAGGCAGACAGCTGGACGACGCTTCAGGAGCAATGATAGAGTGTATCTGAGGAGTAGTCTCTGAAGCCCTGAGTTTGCAGACCCCCTCTGCCTCTGGGGCAACATCTTCCATTGAAACCTCCTCCTCCTCTGCCAGAAAAGTCCCCGCACGAATCCTGAAAAGGTCCCTGAGATCTCCAGAACCACATTTTCTTACCACTCCATTGGTTCCTACAGAATGTAGGTTGAGGGGTAGAAAAATCTGACTCCAATGACAGTGTCTTTCCCTCCTGTTTGCTGCAGGAGAGCATACCTTTAACTGAATGCCCAAACAAAGAAAAGCCATCAAAGGGCCATTAACAAATGACGCCTTAAAAGGTTCTTTAAGTCACACAGCCTTACCAAGCATGTCTCCTAATGGTTTTACCTGAACCAGCTACTCGTGAGGCACCCTCTGCTGCATGAGGTATTAGCCTCATCAATGCATTAGAAATGGACAGAAGAGTGGCCAGTTGAGGAGACAGCTTGAGATCCTCTGCAGACATGGACGCAGACAGTTTGAAAGCTCCTTGGTCAAATCTCTCTGCAAATGAGTGAAGTGTGCCAGGTACTTCAATGACCTCAATGCGAATGTAGCAGAGGTGTACACACGCTTCCCAAACCTGCCCATCGCTCAAGACTCCCTTTCCAGTGGATGGACAGAGGAGCTTTATTCAGCTAGCTCCTATAAGTGGCTGCCACCACAACTATGGAATCAAAATGGATTCACTTGCTTCAGTGTGGTCTATCTGAAGGGGTAAATAAAAACTTGTCAGGGCACGTGGGGATGGGCTAAACAGTGTCCGGTTCCTTCCAAGCCTGGCAGGAAACCAGGTCAATAAGTTCTTCTGTGGAGGGGGGGGGGGTCATCCAAGACATAGATGGATCAGCCCTGAAAGCCTCCAGGAATACTGATTCCTCAGGAGGAGGAGGAGACTGGGATGTGCAGCCACCCTTCTCTTTGTGGATCTCCAGGAAACATCAGGTGGCAACTGGGGGGATCCTTCTCCCTCATCAAAATCAGTGTCTTCAGTGAGAGACTCCATAGGGTAGTCTATGTGCCTCCTCTTAAATGTTCTTTTCTGAAGTACCTCTTGCATGTTTGGGAGAGGTGTTGGAAGGGAAGGGGGGGATCTCTCTGGGAAATGTTGTGGAAAGCTCCTGGAACTAGCTGACCCTGAGGAGCAAAAATGATTGGCTCATAACTCGGCCCTGATGAGGGGCGAGGATTAGGATCTGATATTAGTGAGGACAGCTCTCCATGCAAAGATAAAGCCTTTTCTACTACCTGAAAGGCTGATGAACCCAGGGAAACCTCTCCCCCCCCCCTTTCTCAAAGCTTATGCAGCTGAAGATGAGAGGTCATGGTCAACCCGGACTCAAGTCCTCAGGAAAGAATTGGACCAGAGTTGTCGAAAGTTGGGGCTCTGAGGGAAAGGGATGCATCCGACAAAGTAGGAGCTGAACCCAACACCTCAGAACCGGTGCTGACCTCTCAAATTCGAGACCTTCCCTGATCCAAACGTATTGGAACAGGACTGGTCAGGGACACCACTGGCGTAGAGGAGGGGAGCTTCCTCGGATCAGACACCAAATCTCTTGGGGATCTTGGATTATGGGACTCCGAAACCACAGGTCAGATCGGAGAAGACAGTTTCAGCTGGGCAGGTGTACTCACAGATCTGACAGGTGATTGAGTTGGCAGGACCCCCCATCTGGATCTGAGCCCTGAAAAATCTTAAGCATCATTCTGTACACATCTGTCTCTGTCAAACTCCTTGAAGATCTGGATGATGCTCTAGATACTGGCCTAGAATGCTTCCTCGACATTTGAAATAATTGTGAAGGCAGAGCCGGAGAAACAGGCTTTAAAACTAACTCTAGCATACGGTCTCTACTAGTTGGATCTGATGATTTAGGATTCAAGAAGGTGGTCGAGAATAGAGGAGAGTTCACAGTAGGCGCTGAGCCAGTCAGATCAGAGGAGTGCTGTGGATCCGAGGGCGGCCTGATGGACTTCAGATCCAAAGAGGTCAGATCCGAAACCTTCCGTAACTTTTCTCAAGATTCCAAGAAACTTTTCAGAGATTTAGGAAGATGCCTTTTCCTTGGCTCCAAGGCAACTTGTTATGCTTTGGAGGGGGTTTGAACCCAGCAGAAGATGGACGTAATCCTTTCAAGATCAGTTTAATATGACTATCAGAAAGTGCCCTAGGCCTGAAGGTGGCGCAAAGAGCACATGCAGTATCCAGATAGGCAGCTCCTAGACAATATACATGCACTTCTTGTAGACATCAGAATTAGGGATCTTGTGCCCACAAGAAGTGCACTTCTTAAAACCTCTAGGTTTCTCAGACATTGTAGGCAGCAGCTAATACAGAATCCTGAAGAGAAAAGGGTTAAATGGCAACTAGTTTAACTTGAAGGAAAAAAAGAGTTCAAACAGCAAGAGACAAACTATATATATATATATATTTTATATATATATATATATATATATATATATATATATATATATATATATATATACACACATACATATGTATATATATATACATACATATGTGTGTGTTTGTGTATGTATGTATATATATATATATATATATATATATATATATATATATATATATATATATGTGTGTGTATAGAGGGAGAAAAAAACTGTAATACAAGAAAAGGCAAAATACGACAAGTGGCACAAAAGAAGGCTCCAGAGAGTACTCCTGCATTACCAGGCTATAATTCATACCACACCTTTTGGCCACCTAACCTGGACCGAAACACTAAAGGCGAAGGCGTGTCTATATTCATTAAGGATATCCACACCTCCAGGCTAGTTGCTCAGCATAATGCATCCGAGATTATCCAAGTGCAACTAACTCTGGGCAAGACCGCAATCCAAATTGTAGCTTGCTACAGATCCCCCACCATGCCCCAGGACTCCCACTCCTCATTTCTTGATACACTGCAAAATATTAGGGCACAACCTGACACCCTAATAATGGGCGATTTCAACTACCCTACCATTAACTGGGAAAACTACTCATGTACCAACTCTTGTGCTCAACGTTTTCTGGAATTCATAAATTCCAATGCCCTGGATAAACTTGCAGCAATATCCTACACCTGGTTATTACCAACATGGGCAAATGGTGCTCCACACCAGAGGTCAATTCCTCGTTGGTCAGATCTGACCACAAGCTAATCACCCTAGACATCCACATCCCTCCCCCACCCCCCATTAGGGAAACCACAGTAAAAGATTATTCCAAAGCCAACTTCACGCTTAAGACAGAAATGGCAAACTTCACGACAAGCATGCTGATGGACAACAGAGGTATGACTGCTGAATCCTACACAAATGCACTTTATAAGCACTTACACGAGTGCATGGATTGTGCAATCCTAACAGAACCAAGATGCTATCCTCCAAAAAAAGGAAGCCAATTTGGTGGTCCCCTGCCATAAACAAACTCTACAACAAAAGAAAGAAACTGTTGCAAAAAGAGTAAAATCCCATGATTGGAGAAACTCCCTGGTCAGCCTCAGTAAGAAGCTGAGATCTCTCATAAAATCCTCCAAAGCTAGTTATGAAAACAAAATCGCCACTGACTCTAAAGACAACCACAAAGCATTCTATAGCTATGTCAAGAATCTCAATGGCAACACTCAGATCTGCTCTGAGTTACAGCACAATGGCACTAAATATACAGAAACAACTGACATTGCCAACATCCTGGCAGATGGGTTCAATGCTTACTTTACCCCCCTGTCATTACCCTAAAGGGCCCATCTCTATACCAGAAGAATGCAAAGTTCCTGTAATCACAGCTGCACACGTAAAAAAAACACTATCCAAAGCCAAGAACACAGCATCCATGGGACCTGACAACATCACAGGCTGTGTTCTACATGAACTACAAAATGAACTGGCACCCCACCTAAGTACCATGTTCAATAATAGCCTCACCTCAGGCTATGTGCCCACTGAATGGCACACAGCGACAGTTATCCCACTCCACAAAGGGGGGAGCCACCACAGACCCTGGAAACTACTGCCCCATTAGCCTAACGAGCCTGGTCTGCAAGGCTATGGAACATATCTTCATGGAACTTATAAACAATGACATTGGTAATCTCCAAACTCAGGACCCTACCCAGTTCGGGTTTGTAAAAGGCAGACCATGTCTTCTAAACCTGATAGACTTCTTTGAAGCAGTCACCAAAGCCGTAGATGAGGGTAAGGTGGTTCACACAGCCTATCTAGATCTCGCCAAGGCTTCGACACCATCCCCCACTCTGGAATTATAGATAAACTTACTACACTAGGCATAAATCCCTATATCACAAGATGGGTTGCCAACTGGCTCACTGACAGAACCCACATTGTGAAAGTAGCAGACTCCAAATCCAACTTCAGACAAGTGGAGTACCACAGGGTTCAGTCCTGGGTCCTCTCCCGTTTGGTATCTACTTCTCTGAAGTACAGGCCAACACAGAAGGTCTTTGGCTAATGAAGTTCGCAGATGGCTGCAAACTAGGAGCCATAATCAAAACTCCAAAAGATGTGGACATCCTACAAAAGGGCCTCATTGAGACAGATGCCTGGTGTCAAAGCCATGGCCTCAAGCTCAATGCTAAAAAGTGCATTGTCATCCCTTTTGGTAAAAACTCTGTACCCATGCATTGTCATCCCTTTTGGTAAAAACTCTGTACCCATGAACTACCACATAGGCGGTAGTCTACTTAACACCGAAAGTGTGATAAGAGACCTTGGGACACAGGTGGACAGTAATCTCTCCCTTTGATAATCACATTGCCATAGTAGTCAGGAAATCCTTCTACGTGGCACACCTAATCACAAAAGGTTTCTCATCCAGGAAAAAAAGAGGTCATTGTTCCCCTCTACTCGTCACTCATTAGACCCATTATAGAGTACAATGCCCCTTTTGGTATGTACCTCACAAGACATCTACAACAACTGGAAAGGCCACAGAAATACCTCATAAAGAGGATTACTGGCCTCAAACAGATGCCCTACGCAGACCGTCTCAAAAAACTGCAGCTTTACTCCGTCGCATATCGCCTACTCATAGACGATCTCTGCCTAACACACAAAGCTATGTCAAACCCAGAGCTTTTAGACATGCTCCACTTAAAGAAATCCCAATCCCTACGAGCTACATGCTCTAGGGACCTAAACCTTGTCACCACAATAAACAGAACATGCTGGAGGGATAGATTCCTGTCCCAGAGACTTCCCATACTCTGGAACAAACTACCTATCTATATCAAACAAAGCTCCTCATTAGCACTCTTCAAGAAAAATCTTGATGATTGGATGGGAGACAGGAAATTCACCCTGGGGATCACGTCTGTGGCTCTGCTCGACAGTGGCAAAGGAAAATAATTTTCTTGGGTGGCGAAAGCCAGGGTACCTTTGGCTAGGCTTATATAGGCCCTAGGGCCAATAGCCTAGTACCTACCTATGAAATAAGAAACAAACACCCCAACTACTGCAACAGCTGAGGGAGGAAGAAAAGTTGTGACAAACTGTAATAGTAATTAGAAGAAAGATGGTAACAAGAAATATGGAAGAAATTATACCAAAAAACCCACTTCTTAGCCTGATGACAGTAAACAAGATTTGAGGAGCTGGGGACAGAGTAGAGTATTACGGGTACAGGGAAGAGCTGCCATAGAGGGAAAATTCTAGCAACTGATAGAACCAGGATTGTTTTACTAACCCAGATAGTTTTCTCTGTACCTGCTGGAATAGAGATTCCTCCCTTCACACCACACGGTGATGTCTCTCTCTCTCTCTCTGCTTCTCCTGTCCTATGTACCAACTCAGTAGCTACAAACAAGTGTCAAGAGAGGAAGTAGTACTGGAGTAGGTTGTTCTACTGCCAATAACGGCTGGTAAAAAACAAAATACAACACTGGAATTTTACACAGTGCATAAAAAAAGTCTTACATGCTACCCTGCCAGTTCCCAGGTACATGGTGTGAGATAAGTGGAAGATTTTATTCCACTTGGAGCTCAGAAGACTCCTCCAGTTTCTGCTGTTCCTTCAATGTCTGATATTCTGGCTACTACTAAAAGGACACCTAGCAACTGAAATCAAGTGGGGCAAATGCATAAACATATACTATTTACTAGAAGTAGATGCTAGACACAAAGATGCCTGACAGTGGGACATCTTTGCAAAGGATGTTATCTACCACAAGAACAGGAATATTTCCCAGACATCAAAATGTATGAATGACAGAAAAGAGCTTGTGGGGTCAGGAAGCAGGAGCATTTATGCAGCTGGTTCATGAAATCACTGTGCGTGAGTGACCGTGAGGTAAATGTGCCCCTAAAATACAGGATTTTCTGTAATAAAAAAAACGTCAAAGTATGACTGGTGGGGCATATGAATCCAATCTACAGTCAACAAAGGAGGCCACTCTAAATTATCTCCATCACATGAATTGTAAAACAGTACTTAAATTTATCCCTGATACAATTATGATCCTCCTCGAATTTAAACTGACATTCCTGAATAATACAAAATGTTTTCATAAAAACTCTTGTTATATATTTTCTTTAAATGAAATTACTGAACAGTGACACTATATGAGACTCTATCCTTTTAACAGACAGCTACTTTTCTTCTTGTAAAATTTATATGAACACCACCATCCAAAGGATTCTGTAATGGTTGACAAATGCAGTAAGCAAATATGGCTCAACCTTTTTTTTGTGTCATATTTAATGAGTCTGAGCTTTTTAAATAAGAAACTCAAAATGCAAGGGATGTTAAAGAAAGACATGGACTGGCATATGGCTGCTTTGAAATATTTCAAATATTCAGTTATTTTGAAATCAGATCACTGTTATTTTAGCTTTTCAGTCATACGTTACATATATACTGGATGTATCTAAGCAAAATTACATTTATATATTTACAAATTCAGCAACAAAATTTATCAACACTTTGAAGATGTCATCACAATAACAAATAGAAGGATATTTGGCTAATAATTTTGCGACTACTTCATAGGTGTGTACTAGGCTAATGTTAGTTCCCAGTGCCTCTATCAAGTAGAGCCACTGAAGTGATCCCTGTGGTGAACTTTCTATTACTCATCCACTCATCAAGATTTCTCGAAAAGGGACAGCGAAGTGTTCTGCTTGACATGTATGGGAAGTCTATTCCAGAGCATGGGCAGTCTCTGAGTGAGGAACCTGACTTTCCAGCATGTTCTGTTGATTGTGGTAATGAGGTTGAGGTTTCTCGAGTGTATGGTGCAGAGGGATTGGGATTTCTTTAGATGTAGCATTTCTAACAGAGCTGGGTCAAATACGGCTTTGCAAGTCAAGCAGAGATCGCCTCTAAGTAGGTGATATGAGAGACAGAATAGATGGAGTCTTTTGAGTCTGTCTGTGTAAGACATGTGTTTAATGCCTAGGATCCTCTTTGTGAGGTAATTCTGCGGCCTCTCCAGCTGTTACAGGTGTCTAGTGAGGTACATGCAAAGTGAGGCATTGTACTCAACAATTGGTCTAATGAGGGAACAGTAGAGAGAGACGATGATCTCTTTCTTCATGGATGCAAAACCCTTGGTAATGAGATGTGCCACATAGAAGGACTTTCTGACCACAGTGGCAATGTGGTGGTTGAAGGAGAGGTTGCTGTTAACCTGCATCCCCAGACCTCTTATAACGCATTCAGTGTTAAGTGGGCTCCCATCTATATGGTAATTAGTGGGGACTGAGTTTTTTACCAAAGGGGATGACGACGCATTTTTTGGCGTAAAGCTTAAGGCCACGGTTTCAACACTAGTCATTGGTCTCATTGAGGCCTTTCTGTAGGATGTCTGCATCAATTGGGGAGTTAATAATGGCGCCCAGCTTGCAGTTGAGTGTGAACTTGGTCAGCCAGAGTCCATTTGTGTTGGCCTGGACTTCTGAGAAATAGATGCCGAACAGGCGAGGACCCAGGACCGATCCCTGTGGGACTCCACTCGTGACTGGTTGGCAGTCTGACTTGCAGTCCACTACTTTCACACTGTGTGTTCTATCTGTGAGCCAGTTTGCAACCCACCTAGTGATATAGGGGTTGATGCCTAGTTTGGTGAGTTTATAATAATTCCCAAGTTGTGTAATTTATTTTTGTTTCACTATAACTTGGACATCTGACTTTCACAAATTGTATTAATTCATATTTTCTTAAATGTCAAGTGTTCTCCAGTGTTTTCAAAATTAAGTTCAGCTCTTCTTGTGTTTTACTTAATTTTTTTACATTCTGCTTAGCAGAAGTCCAGGCTAACACAAAGGGACTCTGGCTGACCAAGGTCACAGACAACTGCAAGCTGGGTGCCATTATTAACTCCCCAATTGATGCAGACATCCTACAGAAAGGCCTCAATGAGACCAATGACTAGTGTCGAAACCATGGCCTTAAGCTTTACACCAAAAAAATGCGTCATCATCCCCTTTAGTAAAAAAACTCAGTCCTCACTAATTACCATATAGATGGGAGCCCACTGAACACTGAATGCATTATAAGAGGTCTGGGGATGCAAGTTAACAGCAACCTCTCCTTCAACCACCACATTGCCACTGTGGTCAGAAAGTCCTTCTATGTGGCACATCTCATTACCAAGGGTTTTGCATCCATGAAGAAAGAGATAATCGTCCCTCTCTACTGTTCCCTCATTAGACCAATCGTTGAGTATAATGCCTCATTTTACATGTACCTCACTAGACACCTGCAACTCACAACAAAACCGACTAAAAAAAAATCAAAAGGTAGTGCACTCTTTCCTATTAACTAGACTGTTTTTACAAATGAATAAATTATCCACTGAAACTTTCATAAAACCTGCTTTGTTCTGCACCTCAGCATTTTCTCTTCTTGTGAATTTCTGTTTTTTTTTAATCTTATTCTATATAATTTTCAGCTATGAATTAACTAGATAACCATGATCATTTCTGATATTCACTTTAGGGATGCACACTGATGCATGCAGCAGTTAATAATGCTGCCTACCCCGCACTTGGCTATGGCAAAACATCATGGCCATGGTGCCTTTCGTCGAGGAACGCACAGTCTTCCTTGGGTCCATGTAGGTTGTCACAGGTGTCACCAGCTTCTTCCCTTGCCTCAAGGGCATGTCAGTAGGTGTAACAATAACTCTCTAAATAGTCCACAGCAAGTACATGTGTGTGCATACAAATATGCAAGTCCTGCAGACAGGCATCCCAGCCAGTACTGGTTCTCTGTCTTACATCAGCTTTACTGGTATAGACTCACACTTTCATGACTTTGAACAAGATAAAGCAAGTATAAAAGATGAACAATGGCTTTCTTTTAATGAACAGAAACCTGTCTGCTGGTTCATTCATATCTACTGCAGTCCATGCTGCAAACAGAGTGGATGTGTGGCATCAGCATCCATGGGTCAAACAATGCTACAATGTTAGAGGTAGGCCAAGGAATTCAAATGAGATCACTGCAGGCCATTCTCCAAACAGTCCTAGATAAACACACCATGCTTCCAAACCATAAATTCAAATTCTTTTTAAAGCTCTACAGCCTCTGCTGCTGTCAAATGGAAATACCAAACTCAAGACTATTAATTAACTTTTCAGCAAACTCCTATGTATTACTTAAAAAAAATATAAAAAAAATGCATATTCTCTACTCTTGCATAAATTATAGTTCATTTCATATTTTCTTACCTAGTTCAAGATCTGTACTTAAATTACTTGTCACAAAATTTGACGGAAATAGTCCTACTCCTCTGTGATTTTCTCCTTTCCACCAGTTAGAGTCACTAAGATAAAACACAGATAAAAATTGTTTAGACTGCACATGAACAAGCTTGTATACTTTTCCTTATTTTGGTGAAGAACCATATAAAGTACAGTCGTGTACACTTACCATAAATGTAGATGTTTGAGTGTATTCACTATTGCAGTCATTACATTTGGGTTATCTGCCTGCAGGTGGCCCAAAGCCGGCCTGAATATCAAAGTCTTGGATCCCTGCGTCGGATGCTGTCTCTTCTTCCATGACGTCAGGTCATCAGGGGTATAAAACAAGTAGCCGACACCATTACATCAGTTTTTCTTGCCCCAGATGTCAGGTGTCCCCATAATGGGAAGCAATTATATGTTAGGTTACACCTCCAACAAAAAGCAAATATACCAGAAAGATGAAATACACTAAACAAGAAGAAAAGTATAGCCAAGAAAAGTCAGGGGGCTGGAGGGAGGGTAACCAGGACTGCAACAGTGAATACACTCGAACATCTACATTTATGGTAAGTGTACACAACTGCACTATGTTCTTGATGTTTCACTGTTGCAGTCATTACATTTGGGTCGATTCCCAAAGCTAAGGAAGGGAGGATGAAGTTAGAGAGCATTAGGACCAGCTATTAAGCCATGCAAGACTGCAGTGGCAAAACCAGCTCTGGATTTAGAACAAAATAGGCATCTGGTAATGCTTGGTGAAAGTGTATACAGAGCTCCAGGTAGCAGCTTCTAGGATGTCCCTGGTAGGGATACCTCTGAGAAAGGCTGTATAGGTAGATGCAGCCCTGGTGGAATGTAATCTTATCCCCTGTGGGGTAGGCTTTCCATGGTGCTTATAGCAGGAATGAATGCAATGGGCTATCCACTTAGAATGGTTTGCTTTGAAATGGCCTTCCCCTCTGCCCCTGCAGCAAAGCCAACTGGCAGCTGTTCAGATTTTCCGAGGCTTAGTCCTGTCCAGATAAAATCTAAGTTGTCTGTGCACGTCCAACAAGTGCAGTATTCGTTCTCCTTTGTTCTGTGGATTAGAGAAAAAAGTAGTCAAATGAATGCACTGATTAAGGGCCACACTAGACACCACCTTGGGCATAAAAGAAGGATTGGACAACCTGTCTGCATGGAAGATGATAAAGAAGGGCTCCACTGCCATGAGGGCTTGTAAATCAGACATTCTCCTTGCTGAAGTGATGGCTAGAAGGAAGGCTGTTTTCCAAGAAAGAAATTTCAACTCTGAAGTTGCAGCTGGTTCAAAAGGAGGTAGAGTGAACTTTTCCAATACAAAGTTAAGGTCCCAGGCTGGAGTAGGAGCTCTCCTGTGTGGTCTTAAATTTTTGGCCCCTCTGAGGAATTGCTTTAGCAGAGGGTGAGAGAAGAGGGGTGGTTCAGTATTATAATGTGTTGAAATGGCAGAGGCATGAATATTAATTGACGAGAAGGAAAGGCCCTTGTGGAGCATCTCTATTAAGTACTGAAGAATATGCAGTAAGCTGGGCACTGTTGTGCCCATCCCCTGAGTCTGGCTCCAGGGGCAGTATCTTTTCCACTTTTCAGCATAGGATTTTCTAGTACTAGGCTTCCTTGCCTCTAGAATGACATCTAGCACCTGCTTACTGAGGGATGCTATTGGAGAGCTCAAGGAATTAGCTGGGTTGCAAGGTTCAGGGTTTGAAGCTGAGAATCCAGAATCTGGCCCTCTTGCTGGGACAGCAGGGAAGGGGTCTGAGGCAGATGCCATGGTTCCAACAGTGACATACTGCGCAAGAGGGGGTACCAGTACTGGCGTGGCCAGTCTGGTGCAATCAGTATTGTCCAAGGTTTGTCCTGTTTGATCTTTAACAGAACTTGCAAGAGGAGAGGGAAAGGCATAAACTGAGAGGCTTTCCCAGGTGAAGGACAAGGCATCCACTTTCCAAGCTTGACTGTGGGAAGTCCTTGTGCAGAATTTGCCCAACTGGTGGTTCTGAGGGAAGGCAAAAGTACAGTTTTGTACCTACCATAAATGTAGATGTCCGATAGGTATGCATCTGCAGTCCTTACATATGGGTTGTCCTGCCTCAGGCAGCCCTTCGGTCGGCCTGATTCCAAAGTCTGGGTCCGGCATCGGCTGACGTCGCCCTCTCCCTGACGTCAGAGCGCCTGGGGTATAAAAGCGTCAGCCGACGCCATCTTCCTCAGTTTTTCTTGCCCCAGATGCCAGGTGCCCTCTAATGAAGACTAAATTTGGAGAGATGCAAAAAATTCCAAACATGCACAGTAATATATATATATATATATATATATATATATATATATATATATATATATATATATATATATATATATATATATATATATGGGTTCACTTCTGAACTTTCAATTCACTGACTTTCATTTCACTGACACCATTTCACTGAAATTTAATTTCACTGAAACTTCATTTCACTTTAAGTTCATTTCACTGACAAGTATTATTAAAAAGTAAATGGAATATGGCCCCTTCCCCACTGTAGAGCGACCCTGGAGTTAGAATGTATAGTTAGGGGGGTGTGGGGGGCAGAGCCAGAGTACTTTTCTTTTACTAAGCAATATTATATCAAAATGTAAGAATATCATATGAAATGAAGTGGGGGGCTGCGCCCCCCCCACCCCCCGAACTATATATTCTAACTCCAGGGTCGCAGTACAGTGGGGAAGGGGGAATATTCCATTTTATTGCTAATAACAGTTGTCAGTGAAATGAACTTTCAGTGAAATGAAGTTTCAGTGAAATGAAATTTCAGTGAAATGGTTTCAGTGAAATGAAAGTCAGTGAATTGAAAGTTCAGTGAACTGAAGTGAACCCATATATATATTTATATATATATATATATATATATATATATATATATATATATATATATATATATATATATCTATATATATATATATATATATATATATATATATATATATATATATACACATAACAAATACACCATAATAGATAACCCCAGCTAGCTAGAAAGAGGGATAACTACTCAAGGAATACCACAGAGGGGTAGGAGGGAGGGAAAACCTGACTGCAGATGCATACCTATCGGACATCTACATTTATGGTAGGTACAAAAAATACAGTTTTGTACCTACCATAAATGTAGATGTCCGAACTGGATAGCATCTGCAGTCATAACAGCTGGGTTGTCCTGTCGTCAGGCAGCCCTTCAGTCGGCCGGATTCCAAAGTCCGGGTCCGGCTTCGGCTGATGTCGCACTTCACCTGACGTCATCTCTGTTGGTCTTCGGGTATAAAAGCATCAGCCGACGCCATTTTCCTCAGTGTTTCTTGCCCCAGATGCCAGAAGCCCTCTTGGAAGGCTAAAATTTTTTGGATAGAATGCCAATGTTTCCAAAAAAAAATAGGTAAACACAAAAATAAGCATGTATGTACATATATACAAACAAATACACCATAAAAGACTCCCCCCCACCAGCTAGCTATTAGGGGGGGGGTAAACACCCTAGGAGTACCACAGAGGGGAAGGAGGGAGGGTAATCCTGACTGCAGATGCTATCCAGTTCGGACATCTACATTTATGGTAGGTACAAAACTGTACTATGTCCTTCATGGATGCATCTGCAGTCATAACAGCTGGGTAGAATACCATAGCCAACTAGGGAGGAGGATAAAGGAAGATTATGGTGTGCTTAGGATCCCTTGCAGTACAGCAGTGGCAAACCCTGCTCGGGATCTGGAATATAGAGGCAAATTATAATGCTTGGCAAATGTATGCACGGAGGTCCAAGTAGCCGCCTCAATAATGTCTTTGGTTGCCACTCCTCGTAAGAAGGCTGTGGTAGTGGCTGTTGCCCTTGTAGAATGAGGTCTTATGTTCTGTGGAATTGGTTTTCCATGGAAGGAGTAACAGAATCGAATGCAATTTCCTATCCATTTGGAGATTGTCTGTTTGGAAATAGCTCTTCCTTCCCTTCCTGTTGCATAGGCTACAAAAGTTGGTCAGTCTTTCTGTTGCTTTTGGTTCTGTCCAAGTAGTAGCGTAGCTGTCTATGTACATCCAAGGTATGCAATATTCTTTCCCCTCTGTTTTGTGGGTTGGGAAAGAAGGTAGGGAGGTGGATTGCCTGGTTTAAGGACACCCTGGATACCACCTTAGGCATAAAGGTTGGATTAGTCCTCATGGACACTCTATCTTGGTGGAAGATTAGGAAGGGTTGCACTGCCATTAAGGCCTGTAGTTCTGAAACCCTCCTTGCTGAAGTAATTGCCAGTAGGAAAGCAGTTTTCCAAGACAGGTGTTGTAGGTCTGCTGTTGCTGCTGGTTCAAATGGTGACAGTGTCAACTTTTCTAGTACGAAGTTTAAGTCCCAAGCTGGCAATGGTGGTTTCCTTGGAGGTTTTACATTCTTGATTCCTCTGAGGAACTGTCTGAGCAAAGGGTGTGAAAAAACAGGTGGATCAAAGCTGTATTCTGCTGAAATAGCTGATGCATGTATCTTGATGGAGGAGTAGGACAGGCCTGAATAGAGAAGTTCGGCCAGGTACTCCAGAATGTTAGGCATATCTATGTTTGACACATCTTTTCCTCTTTCAGAACTCCAAGTGACAAACCTTTTCCATTTTCCAGCGTAGTTCCTTCTCGTTGAAGGTCTGCGTGCTTCAAGAATAATGCCTTTAACTCTTTGGGAAAGTTCTTGATTAGCTGCTGCTATGTGATGTTCCATGCAGTCAGTTGTAACGTTTTCAGGTTTGGATGTATGGTGCTGTAGTTGTTCTGAGTTAGCATCAAAGGCATCAGGGGTATTGGCCACATATTGTTCCGAGACATGCTCCTCAGCAGTGGGTACCAGTGTTGTCTTGGCCAGTTTGGAGCTATCAGGATTATCCTTGGCTGTTCTTCCTTGATTTTTAGTAATACTTTGTGTATCAAGGGAAAAGGTGGGAATGCATATGCTGTTAGGCCTTTCCAGCTGAAGGAGAGAGAATCCACTTTCCATGCTAATGGGTGGAATGTCCTTGTGCAGAATTTTTGGAGCTGGTGATTGTGGGGTGATGCGAATAGATCTATCTGAGTCATTCCCCATTTCTTTGTGATGGTCTTGAAGATGTCCGGGTGCAGGTGTCATTCGTGGGCATCTGATGTGGTTCTGCTTAGTATGTCTGCTAGAGTATTTTCTTTTCCTGGTACAAATATTGCCTGTAGCTGGATGTTGTAGCTGAGTGCCAGGGTCCACAGTTCCAAAGCCATTCTGCATAGGGGGTATGAATGAGTGCCTCCCTGTTTGTTGATGTACCACATGACTGTGGTGTTGTCTGTCCTTATCATCAACTGGCCCTCTTTGAGAAATGGTCTGAACTTTTGGATTGCCAGTTTTACTGCCAGCATTTCTTTTAGGTTGATGTGCAGGTGAAGTTGATCCTGAGTCCACAATCCTTGCACGCGTTTGTCCATCATGTGGGCCCCCCATCCTAGGTCTGAAGCGTCTGTTGTGATGTTCTGGCTTGCTTGACCTCTGCGAAAGGGAAGGCCTGGGTTTGACTGGCATGCCTGAGCCCACCATAGGAACTCCTGTTTTATGCATGGAATTAGTGGGATTTCTGTTTCTAGGCTGTGCCTGTGCTGGGACCATAAATTCCTTACGTACCACTGTAGTTTTCTCATATGAAGTCTGGCAAATGGGACCAAAATTATGCATGATGCCATAAAGCCCAAGGCCTGCAGTACCTTTCTTGCTGTTAACTTGTTCAGTTTTGTTAGTGCCAAGAAGTAAAGAGGGAGTTCTTTTTGTTTTTCTGTAGTTAGGAATGCCATTTGTCTTACTGTGTCCAATTCCGCTCCCAAGAATGTCCTTGTTTGGGATGGTATCAGCCTTGACTTTTGTAAATTGACTGTGTATCCCAGTGCTTGTAGCAAGTAAATGACCCTTTGTAAATCTGTTGTCAACTTGCTTTTGTTGTCCCCTTGTAGCAGGCAGTCGTCCAGGTAGGGGTAAATTTGAATTCCTGTAGTCTGCAATGGCGATTACTGATGCCAGGCATTTTGTGAATACTCTGGGCAGTAGATAAGCCAAAGGCAATGCTGAGAATTGATAGTGCTCTGATCCTGCAAGAAATCTGAGGTATCTTCTGCAGATTGGTCGAATAGGGACGTGCAGGTATGCCTCCTTGAGATCTAGAGTTACCAGCCAACACTCCTTGCCCAGCATGGGAAGAAGTTGCTGTAGGGTCAGCATTTTGAATTTTGGTACAATGATGTATGTATTTAAGGTGGACAGGTCGAGAATTGGTCTCCAACTTTTTCCTTTCTTGGAACTAGGAATAGTCTGGAGTAGAACCCCTTTCCTTGCTCTGCTGTTGGTACTTTTTCCACAGCTCTCATGTTTGCTAACTCCATTATCTGTTGTAGAGCTTCTGCTTTTGATTTGGAGGTAGATTTGGCATTCCTCTTTTGACTGGTAAAGTGTGGAAGTGGAATCGGTAACCTTGATCTATGGTTTGTAAAATCCACTTGTCTTTTGTTATGTGGTGCCAGTTCTTTGAAAATAAGGTTAACTTTCCGCCTAGAGGAGCTGCTATTTGTTCCCTGGTAGGCGGATTTAGGATTAAGTCACTGTGGCTGTGCTGTTGTAGTGGCAGTGGTTGTGTCTGAGCCTCTGTTGTTACCTTGCCACTGTCGTCCTCTGTAGGCACCACCTCTAGATTGGTTTCTGCCTCTGGAACGCCTATTCCTGCCCCTTTGAAATCTTGTGGAGTCAGGAAAGGACCAATTTTTGGCAGGCCAGTTCCTGCTAAACCTTGGGGTTGAACCTGCAGGAAATCTTTAACCGTTTGAACTAATTTTGCTTTTTCTTCCATTTTCTTTATAACCTGCTGTGCAGGTGTACCAAACAAACTTGTCTTATCCATAGGAGCATCTAGCAACTTAGCTTTAACATGATCCAGTAGAGGTTGCTCCTTTAGCCATGCATGTCTTCTTATCACTGTGCCAGTCATGGCTGATCTAAATGAAGCCTCCAGTGCATCATAGCCACATTTTAAGGAATGGTTACTAACCTGTTGTATGTTATTTACCATTTCTAATACATATTTCTTGTCAAGAGGTTCATCAGTGGTTAGCTTTTTAGTTAACTGATCAAGCATAAACTCTTGGTATTGTATCATGTGAAATTGACAGTTTAAAGCTCTAGCTGAGAGAGTAGCTGAAGTGTAAACCTTTTTACCCCATCTGTCTAATGACCTTGCTTCCCTTTCAGAAGGAATAGGGTTTTTAGCTATGGTCGCGGCTACTGCCTTGGGACCCTGGGATATAGATTCGGGGTCTGCAAGAGGGGCCTTGTAAAGGTGGTGATGAGTATCTGGCACCCTGTAAAATCTGTCTGGTTTGGCAGGGGCTGGGCAATGAATCTGGAGCAGAGCAGACATCATTGAAAGCATCATCTACCACAGAGAGAACAGGAGGTATAGCTAAGGGCCTGTGCTGTGGAAGGCGTAGAAAGGTTCTAAGTCTTTTTCTGGAATCTGAAAAATCTTGTTGCTGCCATTGGAAATGCTCTCGCATGGCATGTAAGGTTTCCCCAAAGGAGAATTCTTCTGGGGGAGAAGCAGCTGGAATAGATTCTTCAGCATCAGAATCTTCAAAATTGGAGAAAGGTGCCTGGCTGGTCAGTTATGTCTGATTCATCAGCCGAATCATCCGAGGACACTGGCTCAGGGTGCTCTGCCCTAGGTCTCTTCTCTGGGGGCTGAGAGGCCCTGTCTGGGTGAGATTGAGATCCTCTAATTAATGAAATTAAATCTTCTGCCAAAGTAAGCATTTGAGAACTAGAAGAGGGCCTGGTAGAGGGGGGTTTAACAGGCACTGTTTTAGAAGTCTTGGCTGCTTTAGCCCTGGCGAAGGCCTTAATGGACATGGCTGCTGGAGGCCTAGCAGCACCACGTGCTGGGGTAGAGACATCCAAGGGAATGGTGTCTGATAAGTCATTGGCAGCCGCCGTAGTGGATAAAACTTCTGAGGTTGGTTCAAGAGTTGTAGCAGGGGCCTCAGCTGTAGAGATAGGTTCAGCTGTACTTTGATCAGTTTTCTCGGTTTCGGCCGAAACCGCGACACTCGCGGTTTGTTTAAGCATGGTTTCGGCCGAAACCGCGGACCGCGAGTGTCGGTCTTTATCTTTGCGTTTTTTGGCAGAAAGTGTAGTCGGAGGATCCGACGACATAATGTACGCAAAATCAGAACCGAAAAACTGTTCTGCAAACTCCGACCGACGCCTAAGCGTTCGTCGGTTGAAGGAAGCACAGGCCGAACAGGCTGCTACGTCGTGGGCTGGGCCTAAACAAGGCAGACAGTAAGAGTGGAAATCTTTATGAGGTATTTGTTTCCCACAGGTTAAACAATTATTAACTTTTTCTGACATCGGCTGAGGCAAGAAAGAGTCTCCAACGGGGTACTTAGCTTTAGAAGTCTTCAAAGTAGTATTCGGTAGAAATAATCTCTGGATCCGACCGACCGGCACTTGCGAACAGCTTCTGCTTCGGGCACCACGCGGCAAGAAAGACTGAGGAAAATGGCGTCGGCTGATGCTTTTATACCCGAAGACCAACAGAGATGACGTCGGGTGAAGTGCGACATCAGCCGAAGCCGGACCCGGACTTTGGAATCCGGCCGACTGAAGGGCTGCCTGACGACAGGACAACCCAGCTGTTATGACTGCAGATGCATCCATGAAGGACATCTGTACTATGTCCTTCAAGGATGCATCTGCAGTCCTTACATATGGGTAGAATACCATAGCTAAACTGGGGGTGGTAGGAGCTAAGAAAAAGATGGTGTAGCTAAAATGCCCTGCAGGACTGCTGTAGCAAAACCTGCTCTGGATCCGGAATATAAGGGTAAGTTATAATGTTTGGAAAATGTATGCACGGAGCTCCATGTAGCAGCTTCTAGAATGTCCTTGGTAGCCACCCCTCTTAAGAAGGTTGTGGAGGTGGCTGTGGCTCTGGTGGAATGAGGTCTAATGTTAGCTGGCACAGTCTTGCCATGAAAAGAGTAACAGAATCGAATGCAATTCCTTATCCATTTTGAAATTGTCTGTTTGGAAATTGCTTTTCCTTGTACACCAGCAGCATATGCTACAAATAGCTGGTCAGATTTTCTGTATGTCTTAGTTCTGTCCAAGTAGTAGCGCAACTGTCTGTGAATGTCCAGAGTATGCAGAAGTTTCTCTCCTTTGTTTTGTGGATTTGGAAAGAAGGTAGGCAGGTGAATAGCTTGGTTCAGTGAGACCCTGGATACCACCTTTGGCATGAATGAAGGATTGGTTCTCAGCGAGACTCTGTCCTGATGAAAAATAAGAAATGGCTGTACTGCCATGAGGGCCTGCAACTCAGATACTCTTCCTGCTGAGGTTATGGCCAGAAGGAAGGCAGTCTTCCAACACAGGAACTGTAGTTCTGAAGATGCTGCTGGCTCAAAGGGGGGTAGAGTTAATTTTTCCAACATGAAGTTAAGGTCCCATGTAGGCACTGGTGGTTTCCTTGGAGGATTGATGTTTTTAATTCCCCTTAGAAACTGCCTCAGGAGAGGATGATAGAAGACAGGTGGATCAGTATTGCATTCTGCTGAAATTGCTGAAGCATGAATTTTTATGGAAGAGTAAGAAAGGCCATTGTGGAGCATTTCTGCCAAGTATTCCAGGATATGTGCCAAGTTCATCACTGTCGCATCTAGGCCCTTTGTGGTGCTCCAAGTGTGAAATCTTTTCCATTTGGCTGCATATGCCTTTCTTGTGGAAGGCCGGCAAGCTTCCATGATGATGTCCTTCACTGTCTTGGATAGCTTATCCTGGTGAGTAGTCAAGGTATTCTCCAGGCTGTCAGCTGCAAGGTTTTCAGGCGGGAGTGCAGAGTTTTGTAATTGTGTTGTGTCAGAAGAAGTGGCCATAGTGGTAGAGGCCATGGTTTCGTGCGTGACATGCTCCTTAACAGTGGGTACCAGTGCTGTCTGGGCCAGTCCGGAGCTATCAGAATCACTTTGGGCTGCTCGGTCCTGATCTTCAGTAAGACCTTGGTCATTAATGGAAGCGGTGGGAATGCATACACTGTTAGGAGTATTCCAGCTGAAAGAGAGAGCGTCCACTTTCCATGCTTGTGGGTGAAATGTCCTTGTACAGAATTTCTTCAGCTGATGGTTGTGGTGGGAGGCAAAAAGATCTATGTCCGGCCTCCCCCATGATTGTGTTATCTGAAGGAAGACGTCTGGGTGCAGCATCCATTCGTGCGGATCCATGATATTTCTGCTTAGGCTGTCCGCCAGTATATTGTCTTTTCCTGGCACAAACTGGGATTGCACAGCTCTATATTGATTTTTAGGGAAAGTTCCCAAAGATTCATTGCCAGCCTGCAAAGAGGGTAGGAATGGGTACCTCCTTGCTTGTTTATGTACCACATAACTGTGGTATTGTCTGTTCTTATTAGAAGGTGTCCTTGATGCAGAAAATGTTTGAAGGCCTCTATTGCATGTATCGCCGCCAGCATTTCCTTTTGGTTTATGTGCATGTGCAATTCTTTCTGTGACCATAGTCCTTGAATGCATCTGCCCTCCATGTGTGCTCCCCATCCATAGTCTGAAGCATCTGTTGTAATGGTTTGGCTGATTATTGGTATGCTGAAGGGCAGACCCCTGTTTGACTGGCTTGCTTGAGCCCACCACAGAAATTCCCTTTGAAGGCATGGGATGAGTGGTATCAAAGCTTCTAGGCTGTGACTGTGCTGACACCATAAGCTCCTTAGGTACCATTGTAGTTTCCTCATATGTAACCTTGCTTGTGGAATTAGAAGAATGCAAGATGCCATGTAACCCAGGGCCTGCAGGATTTTCCTTGCAGTCAGCTGAGTTTGTCTTGTCAGATTTTTGAAGTAATCCAGTAGTTGTCTTTGTTTTTCTTCCGTGAGAAAAGCCATTTGGGTGATTGTATCTAATTTGGCACCCAGAAAAGTTATCCTTTGGGATGGAACAAGTCTTGATTTGTGAATGCTGACTGTATATCCCAGAGCCTGAAGTAGGCGGATGGCATAATTTAAGTGTTTTACCAAAGTTTGTTGGCTGTCCGCTTGTATAAGGCAGTCGTCCAGATATGGGTATATTTGAATCCCCTGAAGTCTGCAGTGTGCAATTACTGATGCCAGGCATTTCGTGAATACTCTGGGCGCAGTAGATAAACCAAAGGGCAATGCTGAGAATTGATAATGCTCTGAACCTGCAAGAAATCTGAGGTGTCTTCTGCAACTTTGTCTGATAGGGTCATGCAGGTATGCCTCCTTGAGGTCTAGAGTTACCAGCCAAGACCCTTTGCCCAGCATGGGAAGGAGTTGCTGGAGGGTCAGCATTTTGAATTTTGGCACAATGAGGTAAGTATTCAGTGCGGACAAGTCGAGAATAGGCCTCCATTGTTTTTCTTTTCTTGGGACAAGGAATAGTCTGGAGTAAAATCCTTGGCCTTGTTTTGTGAGAGGAACCTTTTCTATAGCTTTCATTTGCAATAGGTTGGAAATTTGTTTTAAAGCCTCTGCCCTTTGATTCGGTGGCAGGTTTGGCATGCTTTTTCTTTTTGGTAATGTATGAAAATGGAACCTGTATCCTTTGTCTATTATTTGCAGTGTCCATTTGTCCCTTGTAATACTGTGCCAATTGTTTGAGAATAAAGATAGCTTTCCGCCCAAAGGTGCTTCCAATTGAGCCCTGGTTGGCGGGGTCAAGGTAAAGTCATTGAGTCTGTCCCTGTGTAGCAGTTGTAGGTCCTGCACTACCTCTCTGGTTAGGAGGCTGCCACTGCCGTCCTCTGTAGGAGCCTCTAGCTTGCCCTCTACCTCTGGCACTCCTGTTCTTTCCTCTTTGAAATCTCTCTGTATCTGGAAAGGACCAATTCTTAGAGGGCCAATTTCTGCTAAATCTTGGTGGTTGGACCTGGAGAAAATCTTTGACTGTTTGCACAGGTTTAGCCTTTTCCTCAAATTTCTTTAAGACCTCCTGAGCACTGGAACCAAATAACTTTTGCTTTTCCAGTGGTGCATCCAGAAGCTTTGCTTTAACATGATCTGGCAGAGTTTGTTCCTTCAGCCAAGCATGCCTATGTATGACTGCACCTGTCATTGCTGACCTACATGAAGCTTCCAATGCATCATAACCACACTGCAAGAAATGGTTGCTAACCTGTTGGGAGTTATGTACCAGATCCTGAAGTGACTTGCGATCTAGGGGTTCAGGTGAAGACAGTTTCTTATGCAATTCATCTAACAAATACTCTTGATACTGTATCATATGGAATTGACAGTTTAATGCCCTCATAGAAAGAGTGGAAGAAGTATACACTTTTTTGCCCCATCTCTCTAAAGCCCTGGACTCCCTTTCAGAGGGGAGTGGGTTTTTAGTAGTGGCAGCTGCAACCCCTTTAGGGCCCTGGGAAATAGTTTCGGGGTCAGCAGAGTGGGCCTTGTAAAGGAAATGATGCGAGTCCGGGACCCTGTAGTACCTGTCTGGCTTGACAGGAGCCAGAGGAAGGGAGTCAGGAGTAATGCTAGACTCAGAGTACACATCATCAATGACATTCAAAACAGGGGGAATAGCCAAAGGTCTATGTTGAGGTAAATGCAAAAAGGTCCTTAATCTCTTCCTGGAATCAGAAAAATCCTGGCCCTGCCATTTGAAATGCTCTCTCATGGAGTGAAGGGTCTCCCCAAAGGACAGCTCTTCAGGAGGGGAGGCAGAGGGAATAGATTCCTCTGCATCAGAATCCTCGTAGGCTGTAAAGGCCTCCTCCTGGTAGTCTGAAAGAACAGAACCATCTGAAGCGTCATCTGAGGACTGGGGATCAGTGGGCTCAACCCTGGGCTTTTTGTGTAGAAGAGGTTGAGAGCCGCTGTCCGGGTGTGGCTGAGAGCCCCTAATTAAGGAAATAAGGTCCTCAGCTAAACTTAAAATCTGTGAACCTGTAGTGGATCCCTGAGGAATAGCCTTGGGAGTCAGAGATTTTGGCTGTTTTGCAGCTTTAGCCCTTGTGAATGCCTTTATGGACATGGATGCAGGAGGCCTGGCTGCTCCACGAGCTGGTGTAGTTTTGTCTAGGGCAATGGTGTCGGAAGTTTCCTGAACACCGGTTTCTGAAGGAAATTCTATAACCGACTCAGAAGAGGCCTCCGGGGCCGAGGTTGTCGGTTGTGAGGTTTCGGCGGTCGGAAGCACCAAGGACTCGGTTTCAGCTGAAACCGAGACACTTGCAGTAGGCCTAGGCGTGGTTTCAGCCGAAAACACGGTCCGCGTGTGTCGGTCCTTGTCCTTCCGCTTTTTGGCTAAATGAGAAGTTGGAGTCTCCGACGGCATATTGTAACAAAAACTAGCCCCCAAAAATTCCTCTGCAAACTCCGCCCGACGTCTAAGAGTGCGTCGGTTGAAGGAGGCACAGGCTATACAGGCCGAGACGTCGTGGTTTGGGCCTAAGCAGGGGAGGCAGTAAGAATGGAAATCTTTATGAGGTATTTGTTTCCCACAAGTTAAGCAATTATTAACTTTAAGCGTTTGATCTGACATTGGCTGAGGCAAGAAAGAGTCCCCAACGGGGTACTTAGCTTTTGAAATCTTCGGTAGCTGAAGTTACAGGAGCTGGCCGACCGGCACTTGCGAACTGCTTCTGCTTCGGGTACCACGCGGCAAGAAAGACTGAGGAAGATGGCGTCGGCTGACGCTTTTATACCCCAGGCGTTCTGACGTCGGGGAGAGGGCGACGTCAGCCGAAACCGGACCCAGACTTTGGAATCCGGCCGACCAAAGGGCTGCCTGAGGCAGGACAACCCATATGTAAGGACTGCAGATGCATCCTTGAAGGGCATCAGGGGAATCCAGAGACAGACCTATCTGTTTCTAAAAAGGTTGAATATCTTTGGTTCCAGTTTCTACTCATGTGGGTCCATGAGATTTCTGCTTAGGTAATCTGGCAGTGAATTTAGCTTGCCTGGCAGGAACTGAGCATGTAGGTGCACTTGGCAGCTCTAGGCTGTGTTCCATAGAGAGGATACGAGTGGGTTCCCCTACTGCTTATGTACCACATAACAGTGGTGTTGTCTGTCTTTACCAATAATTGTCCTGGAAGAATGTGGTCCTTGAAGGCTATCAAGGAATTCTGTACAGCTAACATTTCTTTTTGACTGATATGCAGGTGCATCTGACTTGGGTTCCATTTGCCCTGAATGCACTGCCCTGCCAAGTGAGCCCCACATGCATAGTCTGATGCGTCTGTTGTTAGGGTATGGGTGGCAGGGGGTAGAGTGAATGGGAGCCCCTTGTTGTGGTAGCAGGCCTCTGCCCACCAAAGGAACTATACAAGGAATGAAAGGAATCATTGATTCCAGGTCCTGAGAATGTTGACACCATACGCTTTTTAGATACCATTGTGGTTTTCTCATATGCAGTCTTGCATATGGAATTAGTAGAATGCAAGAGGCCATTAACCCCAGGGCTTGCAGGATTTTCCTTGCAGATAGCTGGGTCTTTGTGGCCAGTCATTTGAAGCAGGCTGTCAAACTTGTTTCTCTGGTGTGAGGTAAGCCATCTGGGAAGTTGTGTTCAAGCTTGCTCCCAGGAATACAATTTGTTGGCAGGGTACTAGATGAGATTTCTTTTCGTTTATGGTGTACCCCAGTGAGGTTAGAAGTTTCTTTACAAATGCCAGATGTTTTAGAAGCATGTCCTGTTTTTCTGCCTGAATTAGGCAATCGTCCAGGTATGGGTATATTTGAATATTTCTTTGCCTGCAAAATGCAATGAATGGAGCTAGGCAGTTTGTGAATACCCTGGGCATAATAGATAAGCCAAAGGGAAGTGCAGAGAACTGATAGTGCATGGAGCCTGCTCTGAAGCGTAGGAATTTCCTGCAAGATTCCCTTATTGGAAGGGGCAGGTAAGCTTCCTTTAAGTCTAAGGTTGCCAACCAGGCATCTTTGCCTAGTATAGGAAGCAGCTGTTGAAACGTTAGCATCTTGAATTTTGGGATTACCAAAAAGGTGTTTAGAATAGAGAGGTCCAGGATGGGATGCCAGGAGCCGTCTTTTCTGGGTACCAAGAAAAGTCTTGAGAAAAACGTCCCCTTTCTTCTTCTGGGACAGGTTGAACAGCCCTGATACTTAGAAGAGAGAGAACCTGCTGTTGAGCCTCTAACCAGTGATTTGGGGGTAGGTCTGGCCAACCTTTTGGGGTTGGTAAGGTGTGGAAGTGGAATCTGTATCCTTGGAAAACTATATTTAAAACCCATTTTTTTGCATGCCAGGCAATCTTTCCCCCCTAAGGGAGCAGGCAGCTGAGCAGGGCTTGGAAGGTTTAAGGTTAGGTCATTGTAACATTTTTCCATAGGGGGGTATCTTACTACTTCCAGGTTTCTAAGTGGGAGCCCCCCACTGGTAAGGTCTGTGAGTACCTTGAGACTGTAGCCCAGGTGGTTTGCTGTTCCTGGGTTTGGACTGAGAAGGCTTGGAAGAGATGGAAAGGACCAATTCTTAGAAGGCCAATGCCTACTAAATCTGGGAGGTTGTACTTGCAGGAAATCTTTAACAGTTTGCATAGATTTAGCTTTTTCCTCAACTTTTTAAGGACTTCTTCGGCTTTGTTGCCAAATAGGCAGTCTTGGTTTAAGGGCGCATCCAGTAATTTAGCTTTAACATGAGCTGGCAAATTTTGCTCCTTAAGCCAAGCATGCCTTCTAAGAACAGACCCAGTGACAGCAGCCCTGCAAGATGCTTCTAAAGCGTCAAAACCACAGTGCAAAGTATGTTTACCAACTTTTTCAGCAGTATGCATTAAATCCTGTAATTCTTTATTTTTAGCACAGTCGGGAATCAACATAATTTTCTGTTCAAGTAGTCCTATAACATGCTGCTGATACTTCAACATATGAAACTGGCAGTTTAAAGCCCTAATGGCCAAAGTAGCAAACATGTATACCTTCTTACACCATCTGTCCAAGGCCCTGGAATCTCTATCAGAGGGGGTAGGGTTTTTGGCAGTAGTAGCCTTAATGCCTTTAGGTCCTTGGGAAATGGTCTCTGGGTCCGCAGTAGGATTCTTAAAGAGGAACTTGTGAGAGTCAGGTACTCTAATACCTGTCAGGTTTCCTGGGAGCTGGAGGTAAAGTGTTTGGGGTCAGGCTAGATTCCAAGAAGGCATCATCTACAATGTCCAGGACTGGAGGGATAGCTAAAGGCCTGTGTTGAGGGAGGAGTAAGAATTCCCAAAGCCTCTTTTCGGAGTCAGAGTAATCCTGGCTTTCCCAGTGGAAATGCTCCCTAAGAGTGTGCAATGTTTCACCAAAAGAAAAATCTTCTGGAGGGGAAGCAGAGGGAATGAAGTCCTCTGCATCAGAATCATCATAGGTAGATAAGGGCAAATCCTGGTAATCAGAAGAAATAGAAATTTCAGAATCTTGATCAGAAGAATCAGAAGGAAAATCAGTTCTATGTCTCTTAGAGGGTGAAGGCTGGCTTCCCCTAATTAACGTAATAAGGTCTTCAGCCATTCTTATCATTTGTTTTTTAGGCATATGGGGCTGACCATTCAGTTTGGATGTAATTTTTCTAGGCGCGGGTCGAGTTTTAGGCCTTGAAGAAGAAGATTGCGTCAGTTTGAAATGCAAGTCAGTAGGCCTGAATACACCCTCAGAAGCCGATGCCTGCACAGCGGCTCTGGACCCATACAAGGTAGAAACATCCACAGGTTCTATGGTCGAAGAAGCATCTCGCGGCATACCAGACTCCGAAAGGGTCTCAGTAGAGGCCTGTGAATCTGAAGTAGCAGGTATCAGGGGCTGCAAAAGCACTTCACTGAGTACCGGCGAACTGGCGACTAGCTTAACGGAAACGTCATCTGCAGCTTTGGACTTATGCGGCCTCTCTCTGTTTATCTTTACGTTTTTTCGGAATGCTGGTAATCGGATGGCTTACCGAAGCCATTTCTGGATAGTTAAACCAAGTACCAAAATAATTTGCTGCAAAAATAAATCGATGACTAATAGTTTGGGGGTTGAATAAGGCACAAAACCGACAGTGAGGGTCGTTGTGGTCTGGGACTAAGCAAGGAATGCAGTACGAATTAAAATCTTTATAAGGTACTTGCTTTCCACAGGTAATACAATTGTTAACTTTTACTGACATCAGTTTAGAGCAAGAAAAAGGATCCCCAACGGGGTTACTTAGCTTTTTTGAAGACTTCGGTTCTGAAACTCGAAAACAAAAATTTCAGGAGTTGGCTGGCCGGCACTTGTGTGCTGCTTGTTTTATACCCCTGACGAACTGACGTCATGGAAGAAGAGACAACATCCGTCACAGGGATCCAAGACTCTGGTATTCAGGCCAGCTGAGGGCTACCTGCAGGCAGATAACCCAAATGTAATGACTGCAACAGTGAAACACGAATAAAGTACAGTTTTGTACCTACCATAAATGTAGATGTCCGATAGGTATGCATCTGCAGTCATAACATATGGGTTGTCCTGCCTCAGGCAGCCCTTCGGTCGGCCGGATTCCAAAGTCTGGGTCTGGCCTCGGCTGATGTCGCACTTTCCCCGACGTCAGAGCGTCTGGGGTATAAAAGCATCAGCCGACGCCAGTTTCCTCAGTTTTTCTTGCCCCAGATGCCAGGTGCCCTCTAGGAAGGCTAAATTTGGATAAATGCAAAAAAGGTTCCAAACATTTGCAAACTTATATAATAATATACATGTATATACAAACAAATACACCATAATAGATTCCCCCCAGCTAGCTAAAAGAGGGGTAAGTACCCTAGGAATACCACTGAGGGGTAGGAGGGAGGGTAAACATGACTGCAGATGCATACCTATCGGACATCTACATTTATGGTAGGTACAAAACTGTACTATGTCCTTCAAGGATGCATCTGCAGTCATAACATATGGGTAGAATACCATAGCCAATCTGGGGGAGGAGGAACTAAGAAAAGGATGGTGTAGTTAATATCCCCTGCAGGACTGCAGTAGCAAAACCTGCTCTGGATCTGGAGTATAAAGGTAGATTGTAATGTTTGGCAAATGTATGCACGGAGCTCCAAGTAGCAGCTTCTAAAATGTCCTTGGTAGCCACCCCTCGTAGGAAGGCTGTAGTGGTGGCCGTGGCCCTTGTGGAATGAGGCCGGATGTTTTCAGGAACTGTCTTTCCATGAAAGGAGTAGCAAAATCAAATGCAATTTCCTATCAATTTTAAAATTGTCTGTTTGGAAATTGCTTTTCCTTGCACCCCCAGTAGCATATGCTACAAATAGTTGGTCAGTTTTTCTGCTAGTTTTAGTTCTGTACAAGTAGTAGCGTAGTTGTCTGTGTATATCCAGGGTGTGCAGAAGTTTTTCCCCTCTATTCTGTGGATTTGGGAAGAACGTAGGCAAGTGAATAGCTTGGTTCAAGGATACCCTAGATACCACCTTTGGCATAAAAGTAGGATTGGTTCTTAGTGAAACTCTGTCCTGATGGAAGATAAGAAATGGCTGTACTGCCATTAATGCTTGTAACTCAGATACTCTTCTTGCTGAAGTTATTGCCAGAAGGAATGCAGTTTTCCAAGACAGAAACTGTAGATCCGCTGATGCTGCTGGTTCAAATGGAGGAAGTGTTAGTTTCTCCAACACAAAGTTGAGATCCCAGGCGGGTAGAGGGGGTTTTCTTGGAGGTTTAATATTTTTGATCCCTCTCAGAAATTGCCTGAGGAGAGGGTGTGAGAAGATAGGTGGATCCACATTGTATTCTGCTGAAATTGCTGAGGCATGAATCTTAATGGAAGAATAGGACAGGCCATTGTGGAACAATTCTGCTAAGTATTCCAGAATATGTGTCATGTTTGCCACTGTCACATCTGAGCCTTTTGATGTGTTCCAAATGAGAAATCTTTTCCATTTAGCTGAGTATGTCTTCCTTGTGGAAGGCCTGCGAGCTTCCAAGATGATGTCCTTCACTCTCTGTGATAAGGCATCTTGTTTGTGATTTAAGGAATTTTCCAGGCAGTTAGCTGTAATGTTTTCAAGTTGGGATGCATAATCTTGAAATTGTTCTGCATCAGAAGAAGAGGCCATAGGGGGAGAGGCCATGGTTTTGCCTGAGACAGGCTTCTCAATAATGGGTACCAGTGTTGCCTTGGCCAGTCTGGAGCTATCAGAATCACTCTTGGCTGCTCCTCCCTGATCTTCAGTAGAACCTTGTACATTAATGGGAGAGGTGGGAAGGCATATACGTTTAGAGCTTTCCAACTGAAAGAGAGAGAGTCCACCCTCCAAGTTTGTGGGTGGTATGTCCTTGAGCAGAATGTTTTCAGTTGATGGTTGAGAGGGAAGGCGAACAGATCTATCTCCGGCATTCCCCATTCCTTTGCTATGAGTTGGAAGATGTCTGGGTGCAGCATCCATTCGTGTGCATCCATGGTAGTTCTGCTTAAGCTGTCTGCCAGTGTATTCTCTTTTCCTGGCACGAACTGGGACTGTAGTTGGATATTGAGGTTCAGGCATAGTTCCCATAGATTCATAGCCAGTCGGCAGAGAGGGTAGGAGTGTGTACCCCCCTGCTTGTTTATGTACCACATGACCGTGGTGTTGTCTGTCCTTATTAGCAGGTGGCCTTGATGGAGGAAAGGTTTGAAAGCCTCGATTGCATGCATCACTGCCAGCATTTCCTTTTGGTTTATGTGCATGCGTAGCTGACTTTGAGACCATAGGCCTTGGATACATTTGCCCTCCATGTGTGCTCCCCATCCTTGGTCTGAAGCGTCCGTGGTGATGGTTTGTTTTCTTTTTGGTTTGTTGAAAGGCAACCCTCTGTTGGACTGGCAGGCCTGAGCCCACCACAGAAATTCTTTTTGAAGGCAAGGAATGATTGGTATCAAAGCTTCTAGACTGTGACTGTGTTGAGACCATACACTCCTGAGGTACCATTGTAATTTTCTCATATGCAGCCTGGCCTGTGGTATCAGAATTATGCAGGATGCCATGTAACCCAGGGCCTGCAGGATTTTCCTTGCAGTAAGCAGAGTTCGTCTTGTCAGCATCATGAAGTAATCTGGAAGTTGTTTTTGTTTTTCTTCTGTGAGAAAAGCCATTTGGGTGGTTGTGTCCAGATCTGCACCCAAAAAGGTTATTCTTTGGGATGGCACAAGTCTTGACTTTTGGATATTAACTGTGTATCCCAAGGCCTGTAGCAAGTGGATGGCATAAGCCAAGTCCTTTATCAAATTTTTCTTGTTGTCCGCTTGTATAAGGCAGTCGTCCAGGTATGGGTAGATCTGAATCCCCTGAAGTCTGCAGTGTGCAATTACTGATGCTAGGCATTTCGTGAATACTCTGGGCGCAGTAGATAAGCCAAAGGGCAATGCTGAGAATTGATAATGCTCTGATCCTGCAAGAAATCTGAGGTGTCGTCTGCAACTTGGTCGAATAGGGACGTGCAGGTATGCCTCCTTGAGATCTAGAGTCACCAGCCAAGACTCCTTGCCCAGCATGGGAAGAAGTTGCTGTAGGGTCAGCACCTTGAATTTTGGGACAATGAGATAAGTATTTAGTGCGGACAGGTCGAGAATAGGCCTCCATTGATTTTCTTTTCTTGGTACAAGAAATAGTCTTGAGTAAAATCCTTGGCCTTGTTCTGAAAGTGGTACCTTTTCTATAGCTTTCATTTGAAGCAAGTTGTTGATCTGCCTTAAAGCCTCTGGTCTCTGATTTGGTGGTAGGTTTGGCATTCCGTGTCTTTTTGGCAAAGTGTGGAAGTGAAACCTGTATCCTTTGTCTATTATTTGCAGTGTCCATGTGTCCCTTGTAATATAATGCCAGTTGTTTGAGAATAAAGCCAGCTTTCTGCCCAAGGGTGCTTCCAGTTGATCCCTGGTAGGCGGAATCAGAGTAAAGTCATTGAGCCTGTCCTGGTGTAGTAGTAGTTGTTGCTGTTGTTGCACTACTTCTCTGGATGGCAGGCTGCCACTGACAGCCTCTGTAGGAGCCCTTCGATTGGCCTCTGCCTCTAGGGCGTCTGTTCCTGCCTCTCTGGGCTCTGTCCGAATCTGGAAAGGACCAATTCTTAGTAGGCCAGTTTCTGCTGAGTCTAGGCGGCTGTACTTGCAGGAAATCCTTAACTGTTTGCACAGATTTTGCCTTTTCTTCAAACTTTTTTAAGACCTCCTGAGCAGAGGAGCCAAATAAATTTTGTTTCTCCATTGGAGCATCCAGGAGTTTAGCTTTAACATGGTCTGGCAGAGATTGTTCCTTCAGCCAGGCATGCCTACGAATGACTGCCCCAGTCATAGCTGATCTAAATGAAGCCTCCAATGCATCATAGCCACATTTTAAGAAATGATTACTAACCTGTTGTGAGTTGTGTACCAAATCCTGCAGGGATTTACGGTCAAGGGGTTCAGCAGATGAAAGTTTCTTATTCAGTTCATCTAATAAATACTCTTGGTACTGTATCATATGAAATTGACAATTTAATGCCCTGACAGAAAGAGTTGCAGAAGTATATACCTTCTTTCCCCATCTCTCTAAAGCTCTAAACTCTCTTTCAGAGGGTAGAGGATTTTTGGCTGTGGCGGCTGCAACCCCTTTAGGGCCCTGAGAAATAGTTTCTGGGTCTGCAGAATGTGCCTTAAACAGATGGTAATGGGAATCCGGGACCCTGTAGTATCTATCAGGCTTGGCAGGGGCCGGAGGCAGAGTATCAGGTGCTGTACTGACATCATTGTACACATCATCAATTACATTAAGAACAGGAGGTATAGCTAAGGGCCTATGTTGAGGCAGATGTAAAAAGGTCCTTAACCTTTTTCTAGAATCAGAGAATTCCTGGCCTTGCCATTGAAAATGCTCTCTCATGGAGTGTAGAGTCTCACCAAAGGAAAACTCTTCAGGAGGGGAGGCCGAAGGAATAGATTCTTCAGCATCAGAATCCTCATAGGGCGAATAAGCCTCCTCCTGGTGGTCTGACAACTCAGAGCCATCCGTGGACTCATCTGAAGAGTGTGGGTCAGAGGGTTCAGTCCTGGGCCTTTTGTCTGGTGGAGGTTGAGAGGCCCTGTCTGGGTGAGGTTGTGAGCCCCTAATTAAAGAAATAAGGTCCTCTGCAAGGCTGAGGATCTGTGAACTAGAGGTAGGCCTCTGGGAGGTAGTCTTGGGAGGCAAAGCTTTAGAAAGTTTAGCAGCTTTAGCCCTAGAAAAGGCCTTAATGGACATGGAAGCAGGGGGCCTAGCTGCCCCACGTGCAGGAGTAGAAATGTCCAAAGGGATGGTGTCGGACATTTCCTGGACACTGGTTTCGGTAGGTAGTTTGGTAGCCGACTCAGCCGGGGGCTCCCGGGCCACGGTGGTCAGTTGAATGGTTTCGGAAGAAGGAATCTCCGTGGACTCGGTTTCGGCCGAAACCGAGACACTCGCGGTAGGCTTTAACGTGGTTTCAGCCGAAACCGCGGACCGCGAGTGTCGGTCCTTGTCCTTCCGTTTTTTCACTAAATGCGAAGTCGGAGTCTCCGACGGCATTTTATAGGCAAAAGTGGCCCCAAAAAATTCCTCTGCAAACTCCGACCGATGTCTAAGAGTTCGTCGGTTGAAGGAAGCACAGGCAGAACAGGCCGATATGTCATGGTCTGGGCCTAAGCAAGGAAGGCAGTAGGAATGGAAATCCTTATGAGGTATTTGTTTCCCACAAGTTAAACAATTATTTACTTTGTCTGACATCAGCTGAGGCAAGAAAGAGTCCCCAATGGGGTACCTAGCTTTTTCGAAGTCTTCGGTAGCTGAATTCACTGGATCTGACCGACCGGCACTTGCGAACAGCTTTTGCTTCGGGCACCGCGCGGCAAAAAAGACTGAGGAAAATGGCGTCGGCTGATGCTTTTATACCCCAGACGCTCTGACGTCGGGGAAAGTGCGACATCAGCCGAGGCCAGACCCAGACTTTGGAATCCGGCCGACCAAAGGGCTGCCTGAGGCAGGACAACCCATATGTTATGACTGCAGATGCATCCTTGAAGGACATCATCTGAACTAGATATTGTATAATACTGGATACACAGTACAGAAACCACAAGTTCAACAATGAGTAACATTAAGATGGCACAAATTACTAAAGTAAAGCTTATCAGGTACTCGCCATAATATTATACATACAAGTGAGAAGCCGTCTGTGTAGCAAAGCTTAGTAAGTATGAGTTTACTCTCCCTGTGAAGCACTGGAATCTAGCACATTTCTACTAGAACTTTTTACATTAACCTGGCCCTTGGGGCAGAGGAATGTGTACACCCCAGGCAATCCATGTCTGACTAGCAGCACAAGTGATGGAGGAACCTGTGGAGGAGGATGGGAATAAGTGTCTGACTCTGGCTCACCCATCCTGGAGGGAGGCAAGTTGGATGACTGCACTAGTGAGACCTGCAGGAATGCAAGAGTATCGCCACAGCATGAAGAGCATAATGTGCCCTCACTGCAAGCAGTGTACTACTTAGCAGAGAGGTTGCACATGAATGGAAGCATACATGAATCTCCAGAGCCAGCTAAAGTGGAACACACAAAGCTGCCATGGGGGTGAGAATAACAGAGTCAAAGGGAGCTGCAGACTGATGTTCTTCCTAACACCTGACCCTTGCCTTTGCTGGAGAACAAATGGGCTCAGAAGGCTCTTGCCCAGATGGAGGAATGAATGACTAATTTATGCAGGAAGGGGAGCCATTATGCTGATCCTCCTGATAAAAAAAAAAAAAAAAATCCTTTACTCTGGCCCAAGCCAATACTGGACACGTTTTACAATGGTGAAACGCAAAAAGATGGTCAAATGGGTAACACATTTAGTTCTTCATAGTAACAAACATAACATTCTGTTACTTGCAGGAAACGTCAAAGTAGTACTTTTTTCAGTAGTGTATCTTATAATTTATAAGAGACAAAAAAAAAAGACTATACATAGTAACGTGACAATACAAAGTGTAGAAATGAGACTGAAATAATGGAACGGTAAAACTTTGAAGTTTCCTTCTTTATAAATCATTCTTCTACAGCAAAAGTTAAAGTACAGGGAAAGGTGGCCAAGAAAAATGTGCTCTCTGGGGGACAAGTAGTATGAGGGTTTTACTGTGCAAAGATAAACTTGATCTCACCAGTTATGCACATACATATTACTTGACTGCAAGATTGGGATATCCTACCTTTTTCCCCACTAACATTCTCTTCTGTTCCCAAGCTCAGGAGCAGACAATCCTCCTGATGGCACACACCATGACCCTATGCAACTCACTAGGACAATATATCTACAGCATATACCATCCAACTCACCCCGCAACCACTGTGCAATCACAATTTATACCAACAGGAAAGTCAAAATGTACAAGACTGGATGCTTATCTGCTCGACATTAGGGGAATTTCAAAATCAGCTGATGCATGAAAACCAATGTAAGGTGAACTCCAACATCAGCATGATCCATACTTGGGGAGACGATAGGAGTGTAGCTGGTACATACCAAAAAGGGCTTATACAGATAAACTGACTAGTCAGTACACATCTGTAACACATCAAGAAACAGTTAGGGATCTTATTATGCTACAAAACACAGACAAAATAACCCTGTTACAGTGAGGTCTGCATGTAAGAAGCCTGTTCCGGGGGGGGTTAGGAAAGAAATTTGGGAGTTGAAATTGCTTGGTCCAGTGCTAGTTATTTAATAGCCAATGGCATAATATAGGGTGATCCTGTACACTAAACCCTATCTTTATCATCATCATCATCTTTTCCCCCATTTCTTACAAGGGGTCTGGGAGTTGTGTCAATTGTTGCTACCGCTCTGTATTCAATGGCACTCTCCTGCCTTCTTAGACACTCATGCCTGACTGTCACAGGTCTTTTCTCACACAATCCATCCACTTTACTGGCTGGTCTCATTTCCTCTTGCCTTCTTCCTGTATGTCCCAAACCTTCTTCACCAGATTGTCTTCTGCTTTAATACACATTTTCCTAGACCACTGTACTCTGTTCTTTCTGACCTTATCAGTAACTGGACCTACTTTGATTCTGCTCTTATATCCTCTTTTCTTCATCTGTGCCACAGTGTACAGCCTACCCACCAGTCTTAGGCACATCATCTCTAGTTTCCTTAACTGCTTTGCCTTTACTGCCCAGGTTTCTGTGCTGTACAGTAGTACTGGTCGCACCACTGTCTTGTACACCTTACTGTTAAGCTTCTTTGTCATTCACTACACACCTGACACACTGTGCCATTTGGCTGTAGCCCCTATGATTCTAGCTTTGATCTTCTCATTCAGCCCTTCCTTCTCCTTAACTACCCTTCCCAGATATGCAAAGCTGTTAACCTGGTCCACTGTTTTCCCTTCTATCTTAAGTTTCTTCTAACTTCCCCCATTTGCTAACATTAAAACAGTCTTATCTGTACTCGGTTACATCCCTGTGCATTCAGTTTTGCATTCCATTCCAATATCATTTGCTGAAGTTCACCCTATCTTTATGACCCTGCCAAAAAAAAAATGCAATTTGCATGCAATGGCTTTAAGTTCTGACACTGTTCAGGAATTGCTTGACTGGGGTTCCTGGATGCCAGTGAAGATCTGCAGGCAGAAAGACCTGACAAATACACCTTCACAAGGGCATAAACTAAATCTGAAGAGCCACATATATATACTACCTGCTTTGAGTGCTGGTTCTTCTTTTAGCTAAATGGAAGAGATTTTTCTCTCTAATGCATGAACAGGCTTCTGGCTTCACTCAGGATTTCTGGCACATCCTTAGAAAAAAGATAGCCAAACTGTGACAGAGTCCTATATCTTGCAGGCTCTTTCTCTGAGTGTAGAAATCTATGGTTGTACTATGGACCCTGCACTGTGTCAGGAAGTTCTCATGCTGAGGAAGCAGTAGAGGTTCTTCCCTTGCTATACAAAGCAGATGGGAAAACCAATGTTGCCTGGGCCACAATGGAGTAATTAAAATAATTTCTGGCCTCTCCTCCTCCCCATCCCACTCCCATCCATCAAAATCAAGAACTTATTCTCCTTTAAGCCCATCCAAATTAATACCATTAAGAAATTAAACTTAAAACAACAACCCTAGCTGCTGATAAACTACCTACCAAATTCCTTAAACTAGCCACTAATGCCATCACCTACCCTATATCCATCCTTATGGATCACTCAATAGCTGAAAACTACATACCAGCACTCTGGAAAATAGTTCACATCATCCCACTAAAGGAGGGAACTCTACAGAGCTCTCCAACTACTGACCCATAGCTATCTTGTCAACATTCTCCAAAGTCTAGAAAAATGTATACACACCCAGCTAAAAGACTACCTTCTTTCGCATAATCTTTTCTCTAACACACAACATGGCTTTTGCCCAAATCACAGCACCACAACAGCTGTCCTAAGATTTAACACAATAAATAAATTCAGAAATTAAAGCAAACTTGTTTCTTCTATCTTCTTAGACCTGTCAGAAGCCTTCGATACTCTTGTCCCATCATAAACTCCTCACAAAACTATCCACATACAAACTCGGTCAGTCATCACTTGCCTGGTTTCACAGCTACCTACCCAGTCGACAGCAGGCTGTTATATGGCAGCAAGATCTGTCACTCCTCCTTCCTGTCACCATGGGGTAGCACAGGGTTCAATTCTTGGACCTTTGCACTTCACTATTTTTACAAACTTCACACTGCTACACAACTTACTTCCATTACTCAGTATGCTGACGACTCCACACTCACCTGCAGAGCTCCCACACATCAAAAACTCAAAGTAGCCACACAACAGTCCTTTACTGTTACAGAATCTTGGGTAGCAGACTCTCAACTAATGCTTAACCCAAGTAAACCACCACAACAAAAGCTACAGTATCACAAGCAAAAGTACCAGGAATCATCACAGACAACAAAATGAAATCTGACATATACATAACTCAAGCAAAAGACACATATGAAGTTAGGCTTACTTTACAGACTCAAACAATTTCTAATTGACAATACAAGAGAGGCTACTGCTAGAACTCATCTGATTTCTACTCTTCTATATGCTTCCCTGATTTTCAACAACTTAAACAAAAGAGATCTAGTAAAACTCGAAACCTGCTACAATAAAACAGCTAAATTTGCTACCAACACCCCCCCCCCATCTCCATAGGACCCATCACTGCCTAACCTTAAAGCAACTTAATTGGTTAGAATTACCCCACTATTTAACTTTCAATCAGCTCAGCACTGCAAACAAACTGATACATCACCCAGGAAAATCTCCAGGCTCTCCAACAACTAACTGATCCAGCCTTACATCAACTCTTGTGTTCTTTATTCTACAAATAAATCCTTATTACAAATCTCCAGGTCTAATAATAATGCTGCAGACTCTCTATATTCCAACTATATCGCCAAAATCTGGAACAGCATCCCACAAACTATTATTTGTACAAATAATCTCACTCACTTCAAAAACCTCCTGAATAACCACCTAACCAGCCACTGGCTCTGCACTTGCTCAGGCCCTGGTTAAAACTCTGACCACCCTATTACACTTTAACTGCAATACCCTCTTCTGATAATAGATGCTAATCATATGTTAAAAAGTTAACTACTTACCTCTCATCCTATCCCCCCACCCTATCCCTTCCTTCCCCACTCCTACTCTGTCACAAACCCAAAAACGTTCCCCTTGTGTAAACTTGCCCAAACTAACTCCCTCAATTCCCACCTCACTCCATCATTCCCCCTCTAACACCTGTTTTCCACTCTTCACAGTCCCTCTACCCCTTTTAGACCTATATCCCAGTTTTTATTAGCAGGATATGCATCGTCATTAGTAGAAAATGTAATATGTATAACACTATGATTTACTGCATGTATATACTTCTTTCTCTAATGTTCATTGCGATATGGGCACCACATTATGTTCTGAAATATGAATATGATCTGCACATCACACTATGCTCCGAGATGTTTTCTAAACTCTATGTAAATCATAATGTATAATGTAAATAACTTTTCTTTGTAAACATTAACATATTATGTAAGTTACTTGTTAAGAACTGTGTTGGAGCTTTTCTCCCCAGGCTTCTGCTGAAAATGGATTAAAACCCAGTCGGACTTTCACAGTAGGGAAGGAAGTAAATAAATAGAAAACAAATAAAAAAGCAAACAAACAATCTTGGGAAGCAGTGGTACGGAACGGAAAGCACAGAGAAACAGACTTGTACAGTCTGAGGAGACAGCATCCACTGCTTGAATTATGTAGCAGTTTCCTCACTTATCTGTTGCTCAAAGTAGCAAAGACGTCTATCTCTGGTACACCTCACCTGTTTGGAACATCTAAGAATTCCTTGCCCAACAGCCACTCCTGTGGGTCTGAAGAGGTTCTGCTTAGAAAGTCCACAATAAAACTCTCCTGTGTCAGTACCTTTAGGAGTGGTCTCACTTCGAAGGTCTATTCCCAAGCCTACTTGGTTAACCTATGAAGTGACAAGACTTTATTCCCCCTTGTTTGCTTATGTACAGCAAAACTGTGGTGCTGTCTGTTATGGCATTGTCTCAGGTTTCTAGACTATCTTGAATGTTTTAAGGATATTTATTTTTTCTCCCTGGAAGTCCAAGTGCCCTGCTCTTTGATTTCAAAGGCAAGTCCTCATTACACTACGTTTAAGGCATCAACAGTTAAGGCCTAGTTTGAGGTAGGTTGTTTTATGGGCATGCCTTCATTCCTTTGTAGTTCTATCGCATCTATATCAGAACAATGAATGCTAAAAATAGCGAACGCTCTTTTATCAAACTTAAACGAGAAACCTTAAAATGTCGAAGGAAAAGATCACCGAATTTTTTTCCGAGGAAAAAATTCTCTGATCTCAAAAAAACCCCAATGTACAGGCAAACTTACAGGGGGGCTGTGTCCCCCACACCCCCCAACTTAAATATACCAGTTTCGAGATCGAACCACAGTGGAGAAAACAGCAAAGTCCGGAGAACAGCCCATTGATTTTTTTCCCTGGGAAAAAATAGATGTCCCATGCCTTCAACATTTTCAGGTTTCATGTTTTAAAGTTCAATAAAAGAGCGTTCACTAATTTAAGCGTTCGCTCTTCTGACAGGAACCCATTGTATCCACCATTCTGACACCCTCCTTACCAACAGCAGGAGTGGGATGGTATACTGCAGGGACTGAGACTGTTGGACTCGGATTCCTTAGGAAACACTGAAACTTCCTCATGTCAGTCTGGTCAAGGGCCACAACGAAGGCCAGTGTTCTGGTTGGGCATAAATTCACTTCTGCTCATTCAAGGAGAAACACTCAGGTGAGGCAGTCCAGGGTCTAACTCTAGTGCCCTCTGCATCTCCTCCAGAGTTTGGAACTTGATTGGCAGTTATCCTGGTGAGGCTAGATATGGATGCCCTTGGTACTGTAGTATGTTATTAGTGGTGACAGATATTTTGTTAAATATTCTGGGTATAGTAGGGAAACCAAGAGGGCAAGGAGGTAAAATGGTAATGCTGATACCCTACAAAACATTCAGGTACTGTTTATGCGCTCTGAAAACAGGGATAAGTATCACTTAAACTCTAATGTTACCAGTAGGGGGAGAAAGCCCAGGAGAGTCACTAGTGCCTACCATCTTGCATTTTGGAACTTTTAAGAATGGTGAAATTAGAAGTCCAGAATGGGTCTGAAGGTTCAGTCTTGTCTGGGTCAAGGAATAGCCTCCTGGCCAGAGGGAATAGGTGCTTTGTACTAGTATTTCTGCTAAGAGAGAGACAACCAGGTGTCCCTGGTTATTTGTCCCAGACAGAAGTCCTTTTCTTTTTGGTCTGAATTAAAACTTACTCTGTACCCTCTTGGGACATCTGTTAGGCACACTGGTCTGGAGTTATGTTTGACCAGTTTTGGTAGGGGATAGTTAGCTGGCCATCTATCCTTGGTCAATGTGGGAGGGGGTAAAGGGTGGAGCTGTTTTGTTTTTCTGGGCATCTCATACCATCAATACTGCTCCATGATGAGAGCCAAGTCTGGGGAGCACCCTCAAATCTCCTTAGGACTTCTTGCTATTTTATTTTCTGTGTGGCCTTATTACCTTTTGGCTCTTTGCCTTTTCCCCTGTTACTGGCAATAAGGCCTTTGCATAGAGATTCAGACTATATTACATTTGTGAAAGGAAGGTGAAACATCCTTACAAACAACGTCAGGGACACCACAGCACAAAGCATGAGACAGTTTATTCGTAAAATACAGGATTAATGTTTTCAGAAATGACTTTCCTTCATCAGATCCACATTTCAGTTACTCATTTGAAAAGCAATTGGCCAATAGAAAATGCAAATATGTCTTACATCACTTCCTAAAAAATTAACAATGAATACAGAAAGATCAAATTAATTATAAATACTTTAAAATTATTATATAATATAAATGCTTGCCATAAAAGTAACACATTAAAACACACCAAGACAAATATTCTACTTATAATCTGCGAGCCTTCAAAATGGGTTTGCAGGAAAGAAAAGCATTTAAGCCAGGTGGAACATGGACTCGCAGATCTGCTTTCCAGTGGGTCTCTCTAACCTCAGTGACATTATGTAAATCTCCCCCTCTGAAGTTGGGACTAACAGTATCAATCACCATGTAGGAAAAACTGTTATCAGGAAAACTTATAATACGTTGAAAAAGAGCATTATGTTCTAAGTGACTATGTATAGCATATTGACGTTGTAATATACGCGGTTTAAACATATGATTCGTCTTCCCTACATATAAACTGGCGCATCAACAGCACTTTGTAATATAAACTACATTCTTAGTGGTGCAAGTGGCATATTCTTTATAATAACTCTTATCAGTATTTGGATGTATAAATACATTCGAATTACTGATAAAAAGGACATGCCTTACATCTCCTACAAGGAAAAGTGCCTTTCTTATTACTCGTAAATCTACAAGAATTAGTATTAAATGGTCTATGGCACAACAAATCTTTCAAATTGTTATTTTTCTTGTAATAAAAATGAGGTGTAGCACCAACTAGTCCTTTAATCTGGTCATCTGCCAATAGTAATGTCCAGTTTCTGCGTATAATATTACAAATAAGGTTCATAGGGGTTCATAAGTAGGTAATAGGCTATCGGCCCAAGGGCCTAAGTAAGCCTAGCCAACAAGGTTCCCTGGATTACACCACCCAAGAAAGTTATTTTCCTGTGCCCCTGTCGAGCAGAGCCACAGAAGTGATCCTGGGGGGTGTATTTCCCATTTCCCATCCACTCATCAAGATTTGTCTTGAAGAGTGCTAATGAGGAACTTTGCTTGACATAAATGGGTATCCTGTTCCAGAGTATGAGAAGTCTCTAGGACATGAATCTATCCCTCCAGCATGTCCTGTTTATTGTGGTGACAAGGTTTAGGTCCTTAGAGTGTGTAGCTAGATCAGATTGGGATTTCTTTAGGTGTAGCATGTCCAACAGCTCTGGGCTTGACATAGCTTTATATGTTAGGCAGAGATCACCTCGGAGTAGGTGATATGCTACGGAGTAAAGCTGGAGTTTTTTGAGATGGTCAGTGTAAGGCATCTGTTTGAGGCCAGTAATCCTCTTTGTGAGGTACTTCTGTGGCCTTTTCAGCTGCTGCAGATGTCTTGTGAGGTACATTCCAAAAGGGGGGTTGTACTCTATAATGGGTCTAATGAGTGTCGAGTAGAGGGGAACAATGACCTCTTTTTTCCTGGATGAGAACCCTTTTGTGATGAGGTGTGCACATAGAAGGATTTCCTGACTATTGTGGTGATGTGATTATCAAAGGACAGACTACTGTCCACCTGGGTCCCAAGGTTTCTTATCAGACATTTGGTGTTAGGTAGACTGCCGCCTATGCGGTAGTTCATGGGTAGAGTTTTTACCAAAGGGGATGACAATGCACTTTTTGACATTGAGCTTGAGGCCATGGCTCTTACACCGGGCATTTGTCTCAGTGAGGCCCTTCTGTAGGATGTCTACATCATCTGGGGACTCGACTATGGCTCCTAGTTTGCAGTCATCTGTGAACTTCATCAGCCAAAGGCCTTCTGTGTTAGCCTGTACTTCAGAGAAGTAGAAACCAAACAGAAGAGGTCCCAGGACTGAACCCTGTGGTACTCCACTTGTCACTGGTTTGATGTCGGATTTGGAGTCGGCAACTTTTACAGTGTGATTTCTGTCAGTGAGCCAGCTGGCAACCCATCTAGTGTCTTATGGATTTATATCTAGTTTAGTAAGTTTACCTATAATTCCAGAATGGGGGATGGTGTTGAAAGCCTTGGCGAGGTCAAGATAGGCTGTGTGAACCACCTTACCCTCATCTACGACTTTACTGATCGCCTCAAAGAAGTCGATCAGGTTCAGGAGGCATGATCTGCCTTTCACAAACCCAAACTGGGTGGGATCCAGAGTTTGGAGGTTAACAATGTCTATGTTTATGAGTTCCATGATGATACGCTCCATGGCCTTCCAGACCAGGCTTGTCAAGCTAATAGGGCGATAGTTCCCGGGATCAGTGGTGGCTCCTCCTTTGTGGAGTAGGATAACTGTTGCTGTGCGCCATTCAGTGGGCACAAAGCCTGACGTGAGACTATGACTGAACATGGTGCTTAGGTGGAGAGTCAGTTCGTTCTGAAGATCGTGTAAAATGCAGATTGGGATGCTGCCCAGTACCATGGATGCTGTGTTTTTGGCTTTAGAGAGTGCAGCTTTTACCTGCGTAGTTGTGATTACAGGGACTCTGCATTTTTCCAGTACAGATATGGGCCCTTTAGGGGGTGAGAGTGGGGTAAAGTTAGCAGTGAACCTATCTGCCAGGATGTTGGCATTATCAGTTGGTTCTGTAATTTTCGTGCCATTGCGCTGTAACTCAGAGCAGATCTGGGTGTTGCCATTGAGATTCCTGACATAGCTATAGAATGCTTTGTGGCTGCCTTAGAATTAGTGGCAATTTTGTTTTCATAGCTAGCGTTGGAGGATCTTATAAGGAATCTCAGTTTCTTACTGAGGCTGACCAGGGAGCGCCTCCACTCATGGGATTTTACTCTCTTCTGCAACAGTTTCTTCCTTCTCTTGTAAAGTTTGTTTATGGCAGGGGACCACCAGATTGGCTTCCTTTTTTTGGAGGACAGTGTCTTGGTTCTGTTTGGGATAGCACGATCCATGCAGTTGTGTAAGTGCTTCTAGAGTGCATTTGTGTAGAATTCAGCAGTCGTAACTGTATTGTCCATCTGCATGGGTGTCATGAAGTTCGCCACGTCTATCTTAAGAAGCATTAAGTTGGCTTTGGAGACATTTTTACTGTGGTTTCCTTAATTGGGGATGAGGGCAGAATGTAGATATCTAGGGTGATTAGCTTATGGTCGGATCTGACCAACGAGGAGTTGACTTCAGGTGTGGAACACCGGTCACTCATGCTGGTAGTGACTAGGTCTAGATATTGTTGCCCCTATTAAACATATGTGGGACCCTTACATATGAGGAGTTAATCACAACCCTCCCTTCATCTGAATTCTGTGTGGCAGAGAACCAAGGCTTGCCTTTATCTCTACGCATTCTGACTAGATTAACAGTAAATTTATTAATCTCTTCTTTCTTGTAACCACGATTTGTTAAGTTATCAACTATTCTATCAGCTTGTTCTAAAAAATCTGTATCGTGACTATACAACCTAGAGGCTCCCAAAAACTGGTTATTGATGATATTAGGGAATATATGTGGAGGACGCATTCCGTCTCTATCCAACAGGGCATTCTTCCAACATGATTTCCAAAATAATGATGTAGTAAATTTGCCTTATGCATCCAATTCTATCCCCACAGTGTAAATTGGAGAAAATCAGTAGTGGACTCCCAAGTACTTAACAAAATTGCATAATTGTTCCCAATCACCTGTCCATAACAAAAAAACATAGTCAACAAATCTTTGATATAATAAAAAATATTAATTCCAAGGGTTTTTTGCATCAAGAACAAACTTATGTTCCCACTAAACTAGAAAGTACAGTTGTGTACACTTACAATAAATGTAGATGTTCGAGTGTATTCACTGTTGCAGTCATTACATCTGGGTAATCTGCTGGCAGGTTGCCCTCAGTCAGCCTGAATTCCAAAGTCTTGGGTCCTGCGTCAGTTGCTGTCTTCTCTTCCATGACGTCAGGTCGTCAGGGGTAAAAAACATGCAGCCGACGCAATTTTCTTTAGTTTTTCTTGACCCTGACGTCGGGTGCTCCCAAAAAGGTAGCAATATTATATATATATAAATATATATATATATATATATATATATATATATATATATATATATATATATATACACACATGAATCACTATAAACTTTACTTTCATCTACAAGGGGTTGGGAGGGTGGCCAAATGGTTAAGGTGCTTTCCTTGCAAGCAGAAGGTGCAGGGTTTGAGTCTCACAAGGGATAATTGGCTAGGCTTAAAATGGCTCGCAAGGGCAGTTAGCTTAGTACTAATCTATGAATCTACAAGCAAATACACCACATATGTTGTAGAAGATAGAGAAGGAAAGATAAACTGTAGAACAACAGGGGGATGGCAGGAGGGTAACCTGGACTGCAACAGTGAATACACTCGAACATCTACATTTATGGTAAGTGTACACAACTGTACTATGTTCTTCGTGTTTCACTGTTGCAGTCATTACATTTGGGTAGAATCCCAAAGCTACAGTTGGGAGGCTGGAGCTAAACAGCATTAGGTGCGGCAATAAGGCCCTGCAGCACTGCAGTGGCAAAGCCTGCCCTGGACTTAGAGTAGAGAGGAAAATGGTAATGCTTTGTAAGGTGTGAACAGAACTCCAAGTAGCAGCCTCTAGAATGTCTTTGGTTGGTACTCCTCTGAGAAAGGCTGCCGAAGTAGCTGCAGCTCTGGTGGAATGAGACCTAATGCCCTTTGGCACAGGTTTACCATGGTGTAAGTAGCAGAAACGGATGCAGTGGCTTATCCACTTTGAAACTGTCTGCTTTGAGATAGCTTTTCCTTCTGATCCTGCAGCATATGACACTAATAATTGCTCAGTTTTTCTTAGAGCTTTTGTCCTGCTCAAGTAGAATCTTGGCTGTTTGTGTATGTTCAAGGAATGCAGAATTCTCTCCCCTTTGTTCTGCGGATTTGGATAAAAAGTTGGCAGATGAATTGTTTGGTTAAGAGCCACACTGGAAACCACCTTAGGCATAAAAGTAGGATTTGTCCTCAGAGACACACTGTCTGGGTAAAATATTATAAAAGTCTCTACAGCCAGGAGGGCCTGTAGCTCTGAAACTCTTCTTGCTGAAGTAATTGCTAGTAGCAGAGCTGTCTTCCATGATAAGAACTTTATATCAGCGGTAGCAGCTGGTTCAAATGGAGGCAGGGTGAGTTTTTCCAACACATAATTGAGGTCCCATGCAGGTAACGGTGCTCTTCTAGGAGGCCTTAGGTTTTTGGCTCCAATAAGATACTGCTTTAGTAAAGAATGAGAAAAGATTGGTGGCTCTGTATTGTAATGAGCCGAAATGGCAGAGGCATGGATTTTGATTGATGAGAAAGATAGGCCTTTGTCAAGCATCTCAGTTAAGTATTGTAATATCTGAGGAATATGTGGTTCTGCTGTATCAGTTCCTTGTGCTCGATTCCAAGCACAGAATCTCTTCCATTTGTCAGCATAAGATTTTCTAGTACTGGGCCTTCTGGCTTCCAAAATGACATCCATCACAGCTGAGAGGTGTCGTTCGTATGATCACATGATTAGCCATGCTGCCAGGTTCAGAGTTTAAAGTTGATTGTACAGCATCTGATTGTTTTGATGGGACAGTAGTTTTGGTCTTTGAGGCAAGGTCCAAGTTTGGTATTGAGACAAGTTCCTTAGGATTGGGTACCAGTATTGGCGGGGCCAGTCCGGGGCAATTAATATCATCTTTGGCTTCTCTTGTCTGACTTTTAGGAGGACCTTGGGTAGAAGAGGCAGAGGAGGAAAGGCGTAAATTGACAGTTTTTTTCAACTGAATGACAGGGTGTCCACTTTCCATGCTTGTCTGTGATAAGTCCTCGTGCAGAATCTTTGCAATTGATAATTTTGAGGAGAGGCAAATAGATCTATGACTGGGCTCCCCAATTTCTCTGTTATCATGCTGAATACTTGTGGATTTAGTTTCCACTCGTGAGGATCCATAAGGTTTCTGCTTAAATCGTCTGACAGATTGTTTTGTTTTCCTGGCAGGAATTGAGCTTGAAGATTTATTTGGTAGGCCAAAGCTGTGTCCCACAGTGCCATGGCTAATCTGCAAAAGGGGTATGAGTGTGTGCCCCCTTGCTTGTTTATATACTACATGACTGTCGTGTTGTCCGCCTTTATCAGTAGTTGTCCTGGATGAAGTAAGTCCTTGAAGGCTGTTAGGGCCATTTGAACAGCTAGCATCTCTTTCTGGTTGATATGTAGATGCATTTGATTTGGTGCCCATATGCCCTGAATGCATCTTCCTGCCATGTGGGCCACCCAGGCATAATCTGATGCGTCTGTTGTTAAGGTTTGGCTGGCAGGAGGTAGAGTGAAGGGTTACCCCATGTTTTAGTGACAGGCCTTTGCCCACCATAGAAACTCCTGTTGCAGGCAGGGGATGACAGGAATCATTGTTTCCAGACTGTGTGAATGTTGACTCCATAAACTTTTTAGGTACCATTGAAGTTTCCTCATATGCAGTCTTGCATATGGAATTAGTAGGATGCAGGATGCCATGAATCCCAGAGCCTGCAGAATTTGTCTTGCAGAAGACTGGGTTTTTTGTTGCCATCAGTTTGAAGTAAGTAGTCAGTTGCCTTTGTTTGTCTGGCGTGAGGTAAGCCATCTGGGCAGTTGTATGCAAGCTCTGATGTCCCTAATATGTTCAAGCACTCTATCTTTGAACATTCTATTCGTTTTTTCCTACATAAAATGAATGGCAGGACACACAGAAAGAAAAGTATACTGCATTAGAAGTTCTGCAGTTGGCAAAGCATTTGCTTTTATTATTAAAGCCTAAAGATGGATGGGTATAACTGGTACTAACATGAATGTGTTGGCAGGCTATGCAATGCTTGCAAGAAAATGTGCCAAAGTGATAATTTTTACCAGTATGCTGTGATCTCTTTTTATTGCACAGATGCTGTTTCAGTGAGATGTTATTCCTAAACGTAAAAGGGGGATTTTCCAATTTTGTCTGTCAACCCAGGTGTTTCTTCTAAAATACTCTAAAGTTTTTTAATGATGTTGGTATATTCGTTAATATCACTGGAATATTGCATAACAACCCTAAAACCATTGGTGTTGCACTCCAGTCTCTGCCCTGAATCCAAAGATTGACCTTCACTGAGATATGGTTTGCATCTGCCACTGCGTTGCCTCCATTCAGTAATGGCACTGTCAATGTCTTGTGCACTATATCCTCTATCTAAAAATTCTTGTTTAGCTTGTTTAACATCAAAAATAAGAAAGACAGCAGTGCATTAGCTAACCATGTAAGCTGTGAAGATCCTACGCATATTTTAAATTTTTTTGTGATACAAGTAATACATCCTGACATCAGAGGGGCGCGACATTGAGAATCACACAGAAAGCAATGAGCAAGAATGGATACTGAAGCTTTATGCTGAAAAAAACCCAGGTTTGAATGGCATTGCTTCCCTTAAACCTTTTCTCAAAGCACGTCCATTGCCACATAAATTCTAGTAACCTGTCCTTGGAAGCTTTAATCTTTAGTATGATATATACAGAAATGGTTAGCTTGTTGTTATGTGCAGTGTTATTGTTATGTGAAATGCTTTCTCTACTTTTATAAGAGCTTAGTAAGGCTATACAATGGACAGCACTCATGCGTTTTTAATTTAACTAATCATGACAATTTTTTAATTAACTATAACCAATGACCTTAGCAGTGCTGATCACCTGACATGTCTTTTATTTATTTAAATGTTTTATAGTATTTTACTAGCTGTCTCATGAAGCGACTTGGTTAGTTGCGGAAGCGCTTACTTTTTTGTTTAAATAAAATCTTTGGTGTGTGAGCTTTTGGTGCAGTTTTTATTCTATTCAAATTTGAATATTTCTTTGTCTGCAAAAAGCTATGGCAGGAGCCAGACATTTTGTGAAAATTCTGGGAGCAATGGATAAGCCAAAGGGAAGCGCAGCAAATTGAAAGTGCATAAATCCTGCCATGAAAAGTACAGTTGCGTACACTTACCATAAATGTAGATGTTCAAGTGTATTCACTGATGCAGTCATCATATTTGGGTTATCTGCTTGCAGGTAGCCCTCAACCGGCCTAAATAACAGAGTTGTGGATTCCTGCATCGGATGCTGTCTCTTCTTCCATGACGTCAGGTCGTCAGGGGTATAAAACATGCAGCTGGCGTCATTACATCAGTTTTTCTTACCCCAGATGTCAGGTGCCCCCACAATGGGAAGCAATTATATGTTATGGTACCCCTCCATCAAAAAGCAAATACACCAGAAAGCTTAAATACACCAAAGAAGAAGAAAAGGTAGAGCCAAGAGAAGTCAGGGGGCTGGAGGGAGAGTGACCAGGACTGCAACAGTGAATACACTCAAACATCTACATTTATGGTAAGTGTACACAACTGTACTATGTTCTTCATGTTTCACTGCTGCAGTCATCACATTTGGGTTGATTCCCAAAACTAAGGAAGGGAGGAGGAAGTTAGACAGCATTAGGGCCAGCTATTAAGCCCTGCAAGATGCAGTGGCAAAACCAGCTCTGGATTTAGAAAAAATAGGCATGTGGTAATGCTTGGTGAAGGTATGTACAGAGCTCCAGGTAGCAGCTTCTAGGATGTCCCTGGTAGGTACACCTCTGAGGAAGGCTGTGGAGGTAGATGCAGCCCTGGTGGAATGTGATCCTATCCCCTGTGGGGTAGGTTTTCAATGGTGCTTATAGCAGAAATTAATGCAATGTGCTATCCATTTAGAAATGGTTTGCTTTGAAATGGCCTTACCCTCTGCCCCTGTAGCAATGCCAACTAGCAGCTGTTCAGATTTTCTGAGAGGCTTAGTCCTGTCCAAATAAAATCTAAGCTGACTGTGCATGTCCAAAGAGTGCAGTATTCTTTCTCCTTTGTTTTGTGGATTCGGGAAAAAGGTAGGCAAGTGAATGGACTGAATAAGGGCCACACTAGATACCACCTTCGGCATAACCGAAGGATTGGTCCTGAGGAAAACCCTGTCTGCATGGAAGATAATGAAGGGCTCCACTGCCATCAGGACCTGTAATTCAGACACTCTTCTTGCTGAAGTGATAGCTAGAAGGAAGGCTGTTTTCCAAGAAAGGAATTTCAACTCTGCAGTTGCAGCTGGCTCAAAAGGAGGGAGAGTGAGCTTTTCCAATACAAAGTTAAGGTCCCAGGCTGGAGTAGGAGAAGAGGGGTGGTTCAGTATTATAATGTGCTGAAATGGCAGAGGCATGAATTTTAATTGACAAGAAGGATAGGCCCTTGTGCAGCATTTCTGTTAGGTACTGAAGTATATGAGGTAAGCTGGGCACCGTTGTGCCCATCCCCTTAGTCTGGATCAATGAATAGTATCTTTTCCACTTTTCAGCATAGGATTTTCTAGTACTAGGCCTCCTTGGCTCCAGAATGACATCTAGCATCTGCTTACTGAGGGATGCTACTGAAGAGCTCAAGGAATTAGCCAGGCTGCTAGGTTCAGGGCTTGAAGCTGAGGGTGCAGAATATGGCCAGCCTGCTGTGACAGCAGGGACGGGATCTGAGGCAGATGCCATGGTTCCAGCAGTGTCACACAGTGCAAGAGGGGGTACCAGTGTTGGCGTGGCCAGTCTGGTGCAATCAGTATTGTACTTGGCTTGTCCTGTTTGATCTTTAGCAGAACCTTCGAGGGGAGAGGCAGAGGGGGAAAGGCATAAACCGAGAGGCTTTCCCAGGTAAAGGACAGGGCATCCACTTTCCAAGCTTGACTGTGGGAAGTCCTTGTGCAGAATTTGTCCAATTGGTAGTTCTGAGGGGAGGCAAACAGGTCTATCTCTGGAGTCCCCCATTTGTTCCTCACGAGGTTGAATATTTTTGGTTCCAGTTTCCATTCGTGTGGGTCCATGTGATTTCTGCTTAGGTCGTTTGCCAGGGAATTTAGCTTGCCTGGCAGGAATTGAGCCTATAGGTGCACTCAAGGCTGTGTTCCACACAGCCATGGTTAGCTTGCAGAGAGGGTAACAGTGGGTTCCCCTCTGCTTGTTTATGTACCACATAACTGTGGTGTTGTCTGTCTTTAAGAATAATTGTCCTGGAAAAATGTGGTCCTTGAGGGCTGTCAGGGAATTCTGTACAGCTAACGTTTCTTTTTGGTTCATATGTAGGTGCATCTGTCTCGGGATCCATTTGCCCTGAATGCACTGCCCTGCCAAGTGAGCCCCCATGCATAGTCTGATGCATCTGTTGTTAGGGTTTGAGCAGCAGAGTAGAGTGAAAGGGAGCCCCTCGTTGTGGTAGCAGGCCTCTGCCCACTAAAGGAACTTTGCCTTGATACAAGGAATGATAAGAATCATTGATTCCAGGTCCTCAGAATGTTGACACCATAGGCTGTTTTAAGATATCATTGTAGTTTCCTTATATGCAGTCTTGCATATGGAATTAGTAGAATGCAAGAGGCCATAAACCCCAGGGCTTGCAGAATTTTCCTTGCAGATAGCTGGGTCTTTGTGGCCAGTAGTTTGAAGTAGGTTGTCAAACTTGTTTCTCTGGAATGAGGAAAACCATCTGGAAACATGTGTTCAAGCTTACTCCCAGGAATACAATCTGTTGGCAGGGTACTAGGTGAGATTTATTTTCGTTTATGGTGTACCCCAGTGAGGTTAGAAGTTTCTTTATGAATGCCACATGTTTTAAAAGCAAGTCCTGGCTTTCTGCCTAAATCAGACAATCGTGCAAGAATGGGTATATCTGAATATTGCTCTGCTTGCAAAATGCAATGGCTGAAGCTAGACACTTTGTGAATACCCTGGGCACAGTAGATAAGACAAAGGGAAGTGCAGAGAACTAATAGTGCATGGAGCCTGCCCTGAAGCATAGATATTTCCTGCAAGATTCCCTTACTGGAATGTGCAGGTAACCTTCCTTTAAGTCTAAATTGCCAACCAGGCATCTTTGCCTAGCATAGGAAGCAGCCGTTGAAGTGTTAGCATTCTGAATTTTGGAATTACCAAAAAGGTGTATAGAATAGAGAGGTCCAGGATAGGACGTCAGGAGCTGTCTTTTGGAATTACCAAAAAGGTGTATAGAATAGAGAGGTCCAGGATAGGACGTCAGGAGCTGTCTTTTCTGGGTACCAGGAAAAGTCTTGAATAAAAACTTTGTCCCTTTCTTCTGCTGAGACAGGTTGAATATCCCTGATACTTAGAAGAGAGAGAGAAACTGTTGTTGGGCCTCTGCCCACTGATTTGTGGGTAGGTCCGGCCAACCGTTTGGGGTTGGTAGGGTGTGGAAGTAGAATCTGTATCTTTGGGGAAACCATATTCAAAACCCATTTGTCTTGGGTAATGAGTTTCCAGTTTTTTGCATGCAGGGCGAGCTTTTCTTCTAAGGAAGCAGGCAGCTGAGCAGGGCTTGGAAGAGCTAAGATTAAGTCATTGTGCCATTTTTCCATATGGGGGTGCCTTACTACTCCCTGCTTTGGAAGTGGGAGCCCCCCACTGCTTAGGCCTGTGCGTAGCCTGAGACTGTAACCTAGGTGGTCTGCTGTTCCTGGGTTTGGACTGAGAGGGCCGGGAAGAGATAGAAAGGACCAATTTTTGAAGGCCAACGCCTACTAAATAGTACAGTTGTGTAAACCTACCATAAATGTAGATGTTCGAGTGTCTTCACTGTTGCAGTCATGACTGAAGGGTTCTCCCCTGCCGGCAGGCAGCCCTCGGTCGGCCAGAATCCCAAAGTCTGGGTCCGGCGTCGGCTGTTCAACCATGCTCCCTGACGTCAGAGCGCCAGGAGTATAAAGCTGACAGCCGACGCCATCTTCTTCAGTTTTTCTTGCCCCAGATGTCAGGAGACCCAAAATTGAAAAGGTCCCATAACCTTTGCAAATACACCTCAGAAGAATGGTGAAAAAAAAGGAAATACACAAAAGTAAAAATAAGAGGGGACAGGAGGGAGGGAAACCCAGACTGTAACAGTGAAGACACTCGAACATCTACATTTATGGTAGGTGTACACAACTGTACTATGTTCATCGTGTTTCACTGTTGCAGTCATGACTGTAGGGTAGAATCCCAAAGCTGAAAGAAAGGGAGGTGGTCATAGAGAGGAAGGGGTGGCTAAAAGGCCCTGCAGGACTGCAGAGGCAAAGCCTGCCCTAGACTTAGAGTAGAGAGGTAGATTGTAGTACTTAGAAAATGTATGCACTGAACTCCAAGTTGCAGCTTCCAAAATGTCCTTGGTAGGAACTCCCCTGAGGAAGGCCGCAGAAGTGGCAGCAGTTCTGGTGGAATGAGTCCGTATACTCCCTGGGATTTGCTTTCCATGGTGAGAATAACAAAATCTGATTCCATGAGCAATCCATTTAGAAATGGTCTGTTTAGAAATGGCTTTACCTTGGGAACTTGAAGCATAAGAAACAAACAATTGATCTGATTTTCTGATGTCCTTGGTTCTGTTCAGGTAAAAACGTAGCTGTCTGTGTACATCCAAGGAATGTAAGATCCTTTCCCCTTAATTTTGAGGAGTGGGGAAAAAGGTTGGCAAGTGTATAGTTTGATTTAAAGCCACCTTGGAAACCACCTTAGGCATGAAGGTAGGATTAGTCCTCAAAGATACCCTGTCTTGATGAAAAATAATATAAGGCTCCACAGACATAAGAGCTTGTAACTCTGAAACTCTCCTGGCCGAAGTTAGGGCCAACAGGATGGCTGTCTTCCAAGATAAAAACTTGATATCAGAAGAGGCAGCAGGCTCAAAAGGAGGCAAGGTTAGTTTTTCCAAAACATAGTTGAGATCCCAAGCAGGAATAGGAGGAGATCTAGGAGGTCTTAAGTTCTTAGCTCCTCTGAGAAACTGTCGCATGAGCTGGTGGGAAAAAATGGGAGGGTCTGTATTGTAATGAGCAGAAATAGCAGAGGCATGTATCTTAATGGAAGAGAAAGAAAGACCCTTATGTAAGAGATCTGACAAGTAAAGTAAAATTAAAGTAATGTTAGGAAGAAGAGGATCAGAATCCTGAGCCTGCATCCAGGAACTAAATCTTTTCCATTTTCCTGCATAAGATTTTCTACTGCTAGGACGTCTGGCTTCTAAAATGACATCCATAACCTGCTTGGGCAGTAAAGAAGAAATCAAAGGCTATAGATTAACCAGGCTGCCAAGCTGAGAGTTCTGACATGAGTGTAGAACCTGACCCTGATGTTGGGACAGAAGGTTCGGTGAATGAGGTAAAACCCAAGGGGGCTCCAGGCATAGGTTTTTTTAGAGTTGGATACCAAAACCGCCGAGGCCAATTTGGAGCCAGCAAGATTATCTTCTTGGGCTTGTCCTGTTTTATCTTCAATAAAACCCGTGGAAGAAGAGGAAGAGGCGGAAAGGCATATCCGAGAGGTTCCTCCAACTGAATGACAGGGCGTCCACTTTCCAAGCTTCTCTGTGGAAAGTCCTGGTGCAAAAAGTCTGTAGTTGATGATTTAGATGGGATGCAAAGAGGTCTATGTGAGGACATCCCCAGACTGCTGTTATCATCCTGAATATTTTGGTGTCCAACATCCACTCGTGTGGATCCGAAAGATTTCTGCTCAGACTGTCTGCCAGGAAATTTTGTTTCCCTGGTAGGAACTGAGCTTAAAGATCCAGATTGCAAGCTAGAGCTGTGTTCCATAGATCCATGGCTAGTCTGCAAAGGGGGTAGGAATGAGATCCCCCTTGCTTGTTTATGTACCACATAACAGTTGCCCTGGTTGTAAAAGATTCCTGAAGGCCAATAGAGCTTTCTGAACGGCTAACATTTCCTTTAAATTGATATGCAGGTGCTTCTGATCCTTTGTCCAAAGGCCCTGCAAACAATTGCCCCGAAAATGGGCTCACAAGCATAATCCGAGGCGTCCGTGGTTAGAATCTGAGAGGCATGAGGCAGACCACGGAAGGGCTTCCCTTTGTTTAGAGCACATGCCCTGGACCACCAAAGAAATTCCTTTTGAAGGCAAGGAAGGACGGAGATCAGTATGTCTAAACTGTGGCAATGCTGAGACCATACACTTTTTAGGTACCACTGTATTTTCCTCGTGTAGTCTTGCATATGGTATGAGAAGGATGCAGGAGGCCATGTAACCAAAAGCCTGCAGGAATTTCCTTGCAGATAGACGAGTTAAAGTTGCCAAGGTTCTGAAAGTTGAAGCCAGCTGTAACTGTTTTTCGGATGTCAGAAATGCCATCTGGGTTGTGGAGCTTAGTAGCGCCCCCAGAAAAGTTATCTGTTGTGATGGTGTCAAATTTGACTTTTTTATGTTTACAGAGAATCCTAGGAACTTGAGGAGGTTCTGTACAAATTCTAGATGCTGGAGTAAGACATCCTTGCTGTCTGCCTGAATAAGACAGTCGTCCAGATAAGGGTAAATTTGAATTCCCTTGAGTCTGCAGTAAGTTTCTACTGGAGCCAGGCATTTGGTGAAGACCCTGGGCGCAGTAGATAATCCAAAGGGCAGCGCAGAGAATTGAAAGTGCCTCGATCCGGCTTTGAACCTGAGGTATTTTCTGCGATCCTGCCTGATGGGAATGTGTAAATATGCCTCCTTTGAATCCAAAGTTACCATCCAAGCATTTTTGGACAGCATTGGAAGTAGCTGCTGTAGAGTAAGCATCTTGAATTTTGGAATCTCTAGAAAGATTTTCAAGACCGACAGATCCAGAATGGGTCTCCATGAGTTTTGCTTCCTTGGGACTAGAAAAAGCCTTGAATAAAAACCTTTTCCCATCTCTGAAAGAGGAACCTGTTCTATGGCATTCAAAGCCAAAAGAGCTTACACCTGGTTTAAGGCCTCTGTCCATTGATGCTTTGGAAGGTCTGGGCATCCGCTTGGCCTTGGCAAGGTATGAAAATGGAATTTGTAACCTCTTAAAACCACATCCAAAACCCATTTGTCTTGGGTTATTTGAGTCCAATTTTGATAAAAAAGAGAGAGTTTTCCTCCGAGAGGGGCTTCCAGGCAAGAAGTTCCTGTAGCCCAACAGAGGGAGTCATTGAGTTTGTTTCCTTTGAGATTGTGACCTGTCCTCTCCTCCCCTAGAGGTGGAAGCAGTCCACTGTCTTGGTCTATAAGCAGCTTGCGTTTGAGGCCTCCCTCTAGAACGTCTATATCTACCCCTTTGAGGCCTGTCAGAAGCGGGAAAGGACCAATTTTTAGAAGGCCAATTCCTGCTAAATCTAGGAGGCTGTACTTGTAAGAAATCTTTAACCGTTTGCATGGATTTCGCCTTATCCTCCATCTTTTTAATTACCTCTTCAGCTTTAGATCCAAATAAAACATCATGCTGAACAGGAGCATCCAATAATTTAGCCTTTATTTGTTCAGGTAAATTCTGTTCCTTTAGCCATGCATGCCTTCTAATGACTGTGCCAGAGACCGCAGCCCTACAAGAAGCCTCCAAGGCATCAAATCCACAGTGTAAACCATGCTTCCCAACTTGTTCAGTGGCGTGCAATAAGTCATGTAATTCCTTATCATCTGCACAGGCAGAAATGGAAGTAAGCTTCTGTTTTAAGAAAGACAATAGAAATTGCTGGTATTTAAACATATGAAACTGGCAGTTTAAAGCCCTAATGGACAAAGTAGCAGAAGTGTACACCTTTTTGCCCCATCTTTCTAAGGATCGAGAATCCTTTTCAGTAGGAATGGGATATTTGGCAGAAGCGGCCTTAACTCCCTTGGGACCCTGAGAAATGGTTTCAGGGTCAGCAGAAGGGTTCTTGTATAAAAACTGATGGGGAAGCAGGAACCCTGTAATATCTATCAGGCTTAACAGGAGCAGGAGGAAAAAAGTCAGGGGTTAAGTTAGCCTCCGAAAAGGCATCATCCACAATATCCAAAACAGGAGGAATAGCCAAGGGGTCTATGTTGGGGAAGAAGAAGAAATTCCCTCAGTCTTTTCTTGGATTCTGAAAACTCCTGTCCTTCCCAATGGAAATGTTCCCTCATTTCATGCAAAGTTTCCCCAAAAGAGAAATCCTCAGGGGGAGAAGCAGAAGGAATGGATTCTTCAGCATCAGAATCCTCATAAGGAGGGAAAGAATATTCCTAATAAGAAGAAGAAAAGTACAGTTTTGTACCTACCATAAATGTAGATGTCCGATAGGTATGCATCTGCAGTCATAACATATGGGTTGTCCTGCCTCAGGCAGCCTTCGGTCGGCCGGATTCCAAAGTCGGGGTCTGGCCTCGGCTGATGTCGCACTTCACCCGACGTCATAGCTCCTGGGGTGTAAAGGCATCAGCCGACACCATTTTCCTCGGTGTTTCTTGCCCCAGATGCCAGGTGCCATCTAGGAAGGCTAAATTTGGATAAATGTTGTAAATTCCAAACAGTAGCAAACAAAATATATATACATATATATACATACAAACAAATACACCATAATAGATTCCCCCAGCTAGCTGAAAGAGGGGTAAGCACCCTAGGAATACCACAGAGGGGAAGGAGGGTGGGTAATCCTGACTGCAGATGCATACCTATCGGACATCTACATTTATGGTAGGTACAAAACTGTACTATGTCCTTCAAGGATGCATCTGCAGTCATAACATATGGGTAGAATACCATAGCCAAACTGGGGGAGGAGGCACTAAGATAAAGATGGTGTAGTTAAGATCCCTTGTAAAACTGCAGTTGCAAAGCCTGCTCGGGATCTGGAGTATAAAGGAAGATTGTAATGCTTGGCAAATGTATGCACGGAGCTCCAAGTAGCAGCTTCTAAAATGTCTTTGGTAGCCACTCCTCGTAGGAAAGCTGTAGTGGTGGCTGTTGCCCTTGTGGAGTGAGGCCTGATATTTTCAGGAGTTGACTTTCCATGAAAAGAGTAACAGAATCGAATGCAATTTCCTATCCATTTTGAAATTGTCTGTTTGGAAATTGCTTTCCCTTGCACTCCTGTTGCATATGCTACCAGAAGCTGGTCAGATTTTCTGCTGGTCTTAGTTCTGTCCAGGTGGTAGCGCAGTTGTCTATGTACATCCAAGGTGTGTAGTAGCTTTTCCCCCCTGTTCTGAGGGTTAGGGAAGAACGTAGGCAAATGAATAGCTTGGTTCAAGGATACCCTGGATACCACCTTTGGCATGAAAGTAGGATTGGTTCTCAGAGACACTCTATCCTGGTGAAAAATAAGGAAAGGCTGTACTGCCATTAATGCCTGTAACTCGGATACCCTTCTTGCTGAAGTGATTGCTAGAAGGAAGGCAGTCTTCCAAGATAAGAACTGTAAGTCTGCTGATGCTGCTGGTTCAAAAGGGGGAAGTGTTAATTTTTCCAGTACAAAATTGAGATCCCATGCAGGCAGAGGTGGTTTCCTTGGAGGTTTTACATTTTTGATCCCTCTTAGAAATTGCCTGAGAAGAGGTTGAGAGAAGATAGGAGGATCCATGTTGTACTCTGCTGAAATTGCTGAAGCATGAATCTTAATGGAAGAATAGGACAGGCCATTGTGGAACAGTTCTGCTAAGTATTCTAGGATGTGTGCTAGGTTTGCAAGCGTGACATCTGTTCCCTTTGATGTACTCCAAATGAGGAATCTCTTCCATTTGGCTGAGTATGTTTTCCTTGTGGAGGGTCTGCGAGCCTCCAGGATAATGTCCTTGACCCTCTGAGATAAAACAGGTTGGTTTTGTTTTATGCAATTTTCCAGGCAGTTAGCTGCAGCGTTTTCAAGTTTGGATGTAGGGTCCTGTAGTTGTTCTGTGTTAGAAGTAAAGGCCATAGAGGTAGATGCCATAGGTTCGTCCGAGACATGCTTCTCAGTAGCAGGTACCAATGCTGCCTTGGCCAGTCTGGAGCTATCAGAATTACCTTTGGCTGTTCCTCCCTGATCTTCAGTAGAACTTTATACATTAATGGGAGAGGTGGAAAGGCATAAACTGTCAGGGCCTTCCAGCTGAAAGAAAGGGAGTGCACCCTCCAGGCTTGTAGGTGGTATTCTCTTGAGCAGAATTTCTTCAGTTGGTGGTTAAGTGGGGAGGTGAACAAGTCTATCTCTGGCATTCCCCATTTCTTTGTTATGGTTTTGAAGATATCTGGATGCAGCATACATTCGTGAGCATCCGTGGTAGTTCTGCTTAATTTGTCTGCTAGTGAATTCTCTTTTCCTGGTACGAATCTGGCCTGCAGTTGAATGTTGAGATTCAGACCTAGGTTCCACAGTTCCATTGCCATCCGGCATAGAGGGTAGGAATGCGTGCCTCCCTGTTTGTTGATGTACCACATGACTGTGGTATTGTCCGTCCTTATCAGCAGGTGTCCTTGCTGGAGGAATGATTTGAATGCCTGTATTGCATGTTTCACTGCCAGCATCTCCTTTAGATTTATGTGCAGCTTCAGCTGGTTCTGGGACCATAGGCCTTGGATACACTTGTCTTCCATGTGTGCGCCCCAGCCTAGGTCTGAGGCGTCCATGGTGATGGTCTGCCTTGGTTGTGGTTTGTGGAAAAGCAACCCTCTGTTGGTCTGGCAGGCCTGAGCCCACCACAGGAATTCTTTTTTCAGGCATGGAATGATTGGTATCATGGTCTCTAGACTGTGTCTGTGTTGAGACCATACATTTCTTAGGTACCATTGTAGTTTTCTCATATGCAGTCTGGCATGTGGGATCAAGATTATGCAGGATGCCATGTAACCCAGGGCCTGCAGGACTTTCCTTGCAGTAAGCTGAGTTTGTCTTGTCAATGCAGTGAGTAGATTGGAAGTTGGTTTTGTTTTTCTTCTGTGAGAAAAGCCATCTGAGTTATTGTGTCCAGTTCTGCACCCAAAAAAGTTATCCTTTGGGATGACACTAGTCTTGACTTCTGTAAGTTGACTGTGTATCCCAGGGCTTGCAGCAGTTGTATGACATAGGCCAAATCCTTTATTATTTTTGTCTTGTTGTCCGCTTGTATTAGGCAGTCGTCCAGGTATGGATAGATTTGAATTCCCTGAAGCCTGCAATGTGCAATTACTGATGCCAGGCATTTCGTGAATACTCCTGGTGCAGTAGATAAGCCAAAGGGCAATGCTGAGAATTGATAATGCTCTGATCCTGCAAGAAATCTGAGGTGTCTTCTGCAATCTGGTCATATAGGGACGTGCAGGTATGCCTCCTTGAGATCTAGAGTCACCAGCCAAGACTCCTTGCCCAACATGGGAAGAAGTTGCTGTAGGGTCAGCATCTTGAATTTTGGTACAATGAGATATGTGTTCAGTGCGGACAAGTCGAGAATAGGCCTCCATTGAGTTTCTTTTCTTGGTACAAGGAATAGTCTGGAGTAAAATCCTTGGCCTTGTTCCATAGATGGTACCTTTTCTATTGCTCTCATCCGTAGTAAGTTGATGATTTGTTTTAGAGCCTCTGACTTCTGGCTTGGCGGAAGGTTCGGCATTCCTTTCTTTTTTGGTAAAGTGTGGTAGTGAAACCTGTAACCTTTGTCTATTGTTTGCAAAGTCCATTTGTCTCCTGTAATGCAATGCCAGTTTTTTGAAAATAAAGCTAACTTTCCGCCCAAGGGTGCTTCCAATTGTTCCCTGGTAGGCGGAATCAGAGCCAAGTCATTGTGTCTGTCCAGTGGAAGTGGTTGCAGTCGCAGCTGTAGAGGCACTCCTCTGGTTGTGAGGTTGCCACTGACGGCCCCTGCAGGCACCCCTTGATTGACCTCTGCCTCTTGGGCGTCTATTTCTGCCTCTTTGTGCTCTGGAGGTGTCTGGAAAGGACCAATTCTTTGAAGACCAATTTCTGCTGAACCTCGGAGGTTGGACCTGCAAAAAATCCTTGACTGTTTGCACAGATTTAGCTTTTTCTTCCACTTTCTTTAGAACCTCCTGTGCAGGGGAGCCAAATAAACTTTGTTTCTCCATAGGTGCATCTAGGAGTTTAGACTTAACATGGACTGGCAAGGATTGCTCTTTTAGCCAGGCATGCCTTCCAATCACTGCTCCAGTCATAGCTGATCTAAATGAAGCCTCCAGTGCATCATAGCCACATTTTAAAAAATGATTACTGACCTGCTGAGAATTGTGTACCAACTCCTGAAGGGACTTACGGTCTAAAGGTTCAGGAGAGGAAAGCTTTTTATTCAGCTGATCTAACAAAAAATCCTGGTACTGTATCATGTGAAATTGACAGTTTAAAGCTCTGGCAGAAAGAGTAGCAGATGTATAAACCTTTTTACCCCATCTCTCTAATGCTCTTGATTCTCTTTCAGAGGGTAGGGGTTTTTGGCAGAGGCAGCTGCAACACCCTTAGGGCCCTGAGAAATGGTTTCTGGGTCTGCAGCGTGGGCCTTGTACAAGTGGAAGTGAGAATCTGGGACCCTGTAAAATCTGTCAGGTTTGGCAGGGGCCGGGGGAAGAGAATCAGGGGCTGAACAAGCATCATTGTATGCATCAACAACTGATAGTACAGGAGGTATGGCTAAAGGCCTATGCTGTGGTAAGTGTAAAAAAAGTCCTTAGTCTTTTTCTAGAATCAGAAAAATCCTGACCCTGACATTGGAAATGTTCCCTCATTGAATGTAGTGTTTCCCCAAATGAAAATTCTTCTGGGGGGGGGGGGGGGGGAGGCAGAAGGAATGGAGTCTTCTGCATCTGAATCCTCATAAGGTGAGTATGGTCCTTCCTGATGGTGTGATAAATCTGATCCATCCGAGGAGTAGTCAGAGGAGAGAGGTTCAGGGGGTTCAGTCCTAGGCCTTTTTTCAGGAGGGGGTTGTGAGGCCCTGTCTGGGTGAGGTTGGGATCGCCTGATCAAAGAAATAAGGTCCTCAGCAAGGCTGAGAATCTGAGAACTGGAGGAAGGTCTGTGAGGAGCTTTTGTAGGTAAGGCCTTGGAAAGTTCAGCTGCTTTAGCCCTGGAGAAGGCCTTAATAGACATAGAAGCAGGGGGTCTAGCTGCCCCATGTGCAGGAGTAGAAATGTCCAACGGAAATGTGTCGGACAATTCTTGAGTGCCTGCTTCTTCGGTAGGAATTTCTGTAGCCGACTCAGCCGGGGCCTCTGAGGCCTCGGTTGTCGGAGGCATGCTAGCGGCCGAAGGAAGAATCAAGGACTCGGTTTCAGCCGAAACCGAGACACTTGCGGTAGGCCTAACAGTGGTTTCAGCCGAAACCGCGGGCCGCGAGTGTCGGTCCTTTTCCTTGCGTTTTTTAGCTAAATGTGTAGTCGGAGTCTCCTACGGCATTTTATATGCAAAGGCGGGACCAAAAAACTCTTCTGCAAACTCAGACCGACGTCTAAGTGTCCGTCGGTTGAAGGAGGCACAAGCTAAACAAGCTGAAACGTCGTGGTCTGGGCCTAAGCAAGGAAGGCAGTAAGAGTGGAAATCCTTATGAGGTATTTGTTTCCCACAAGTTAAACAATTATTTACTTTGTCTGACATCGGCTGAGGCAAGAAAGAGTCCCCAACGGGGTACTTAGCTTTTTTAGAAGTCTTCGGTAGCTGAAATCTCTGGATCTGACCGACCGGCACTTGCGAACAGCTTCTGCTTCGAGCACCGCGCGGCAAGAAAGACTGAGGAAAATGGCGTCGGCTGATGCCTTTATACCCCAGGAGCTATGACGTCGGGTGAAGTGCGACATCAGCCGAGGCCAGACCCAGACTTTGGAATCCGGCCGACCGAGGGCTGCCTGAGGCAGGACAACCCATATGTTATGACTGCAGATGCATCCTTGAAGGACATCTGAGGAAACAGAAGCCTGATCAGAGGAATCATAAGAAACATCCTGCCTTGGCCTTTTGTCTGGAGGGGGATGAGAACCCCTAATCATAGTAATTAAATCCTCTGCCATCTTGAGTAACTGTTTCTGTGACTTAGGAGCCGGTTCAGAAGAGGCCTGTGTTGAAGTCTTTGATTTTGAAGGAGTCTTTGCCTTTGTCTTTGTCTTTGCCTTTATTAGGAGCTGAGTAGGCCTGAAAACCCCTTCGGAAGCCAGTACCTGAACAGCGGCTCCGGACTCATCCGAAGGAGCATTGTCCGAAGGTCCTGCAACAGAAATATTTAAAGGCCTGGTTGGCTCCTCATGAGAGTCCGTTTCGGCCGTCTGTTCTGAAATGACCGACGACAGGGGCTGCAAAAGTGCCTCACTGACGACTGCTGAACCTGAAGCTGGCTCCGCTTGCGCGCTATCATCAGATTTGGACCTCGGAGGCCTGTCTTTATCCTTGCGACGCTTGTGAACTCCGGCAGCCGGGACTGCATCTGACGACATTTTGTAGTTAAAGCGCCTACCGAAGTAATGAAAAGCAAAATCGTACCTTCGCTTAATTGTACGATGATTGAATCTAGCACAAAACCGACAACTAGCTACGTCGTGGTCAGGGCCCAAGCAAGGAATACAGTAAGAATGAAAATCCTTATGAGGTATTTGCTTCCCACATAAAATACAATTATTAACTTTTTCTGACATTGGAGTGGAGCAAGAAAAAATTTTCCCCAACGGGGTACTTAGCTGTGAGTGGAGAAGAAAGTCTTCGGACCGAAGTAGATCAGTAAAATTCGTCAGGAGTCAGTCGACCGGCACTTGCGAACTGCTATGACCGCACGGCAAGAAAGACTGGAGAAGATGGCGTCGACTGTCAGCTTTATACTCCTGGCGCTCTGACGTCAGGGAGCATGGTTGAACAGCCGACGCCGGACCCAGACTTTGGGATTCTGGCTGACAGAGGGCTGCCTGCCGGCAGGGGAGAACCCTACAGTCATGACTGCAACAGTGAAACACGATGAACATCTGGGATGCTGTACTTGCAGGAATTCTTTAACAGTTTGCATAGATTTAGCATTTTCCTCCATCTTTTTGAGGACTTCTGCTTTTTTGCCAAACAGGCGGTCTTGGTTTAAGGGAGCATCCAGTAATTTAGCTTTAACATGATCTGACAAGTTTTGTTCCTTAAGCCAAGCATGCCTTCTAAGAACAGACCCAGTGACAGCAGCCCTGCAAGATGCTTCTAAAGAGTCAAAACCACATTGCAAAGTATGTTTACCAACTTGTTCAGCAGAATGCATTAAATCCTGTAATTCTTTGTGTTTAGCGCAGTCAGAAATCAACATCATTTTAGTCCCATAATATGCTGCTGGTACTTTAACATATGAAACTGGCAATTTAAAGCCCTAATGGCCAAAGTAGCAGACATGTACACCTTCTTACCCCATCTGTCCATGGCTCTAGACTCTCTATCAGAAGGGGTAGGATTTTTGGCAGCAGTAGCCTTAATGCCCATTGGTCCTTTTGAAATGGTCTCTGGATCCACAGTAGGATTCTTGAAGAGGACCTTGTGCGAGTCAGGTACTCTGTAATACCTGTCAGGTTTACTGGGAGCTGGAGGTAAGGTGTCTGGGGAAAGGCTAGATTCCAGGAAAGCATCATCTACAATATCCAGAACAGGAGGGATAGCTAAAGGCCTGTGTTGAGGAAGGAGTAAGAATTCCCTAAGCCTCTTTTTGGAGTCAGAGTAATCCTGGCTTTCCCAGTGGAAATGCTCCCTAAGAGTATGCACGGTTTCACCAAAAGAAACATCTTCTGGAGGGGAAGCAGAGGGAATGGAATCCTCTGCATCAGAATCCTTATAGGTAGATAAGGGCAAATTCTGGTAATCGGAAGAAACAGAAATATCAGATTCCTGATAAGAAGGAAAATCAGTTCTCGGTCTCTTGGGGGGGGGGGGGAGGCTGGCTTCCCCTAATTAAGGTAATAAGGTCTTCAGCCATTCTAAACATTAGTTTTTTAGGAATATGGGCCTGAGCATGTGGTTTGGACGTCGGTTTTCTAGGCGTGGTGCGAGTTTTAGGCCTGGATGAAGAAGATGGCGTCAGTTTAACATGCAAGTCAGTAGGCCTGAATACTCCCTCAGAAGCCGGTGCCTACACAGCGGCTCTGAACCCATCCAAAGTAGAGACATCCGCAGGTTCCATAGTCGAATAAGCATCTCGCGGCAAACTGGACTCCGAAGGGTCTCAGTAGCGGCCTGCGAATGTGAAGTAGCGGGTATCAGAGGCTGCGAAAGCACCTCAATGAGTACCAGCGGACTGGCGACTAGCTTAACTGAAGTGTCGTCGGCAGTTTTAGACCCATGCAGTCTGTCTCTGTCTTTATCCTTACGTTTTTTCGGAATATCGGTAGTCAGATGGCTTACCGAAGCCATTTCCGGATAGTTATACAGAGTACCAAAATAATTTGCTGCAAATATAGCTCGACGACGAATAGTTTGGGGGTTGAATAAGGCTCAAAACTGACAGCGAGGGACGTCGTGGTCTGGGCCTAAGCAAGGAATGCAGTATGAATGAAAATCTTTACGAGGTATTTGCTTTCCACAGGTAATAAAACTGTTAACTTTTACTGACATTGGTTAAGAGCAAGAAAAAGGATCCCCAAAGGGGTAGTTAGCTTTTTTTGTAGACTTCGGTTCTGAAACTCGAAAATGAAAATTTCAGGAGTCGGCCGACCGGCACTTGCAAAAGTACAGTTGTGTACACTTACCATAAATGTAGATGTTCGAGTGTATTCACTGTTGAAGTCACTATATTTGGGTAATCTGCTGGCACGTTGCCCTCAGTCAGCCTGAATTCCAAAGTCTTGGGTCCTGCGTCAGTTGCTGTCTCCTCTTCCATGAAGTCAGGTCGTCAGGGGTATAAAACAAGCAGCCGATGCAATTTTCTTTAGTTTTTCTTGCCCACAAAAAGGTATCAAAAATATATACATATATAAGCTATATATACATGCACCAATACAAACTTGACCTTCATCTACAAGCAAATACACCACATAGGTTGTAGACGATAGAGAAGGAAAGAAACTCCAGAATAAAAGGGGGGATGGCGGATGGGTAACCTGGACTGCAGCAGTGAATACACTCGAACATCTATGTCTACATTTATGGTAAGTGTACACAACTGTACTATGTTCTTCGTGTTTCACTGTTGCAGTGGCAAAGCCTGTCCTGGACTTGGAGTAGAGAGGCAAATGATAATGCTTTGTAAAGATATGAACAGAAAGTACAGTTGTGTACATCTACCATAAATGTAGATGTTCGAGTGTCTTCACTGTTGCAGTCATGACTGTAGGGTTCTCCCCTGCCAGCAGGCAGCCCTCGGTCGGCCAGAATCCCAAAGTCTGGGTCCGGCGTCGGCTGTTCAACCATGCTCCCTGACGTCAGAGCACCAGGAGTATAAAGCTGACAGACGACGCCATCTTCTCCAGTTTTTCTTGCCCCAGATGTCAGGAGTCCCCAAAATGAAAAAGGCCCCATAACCTTTGCAAATACACCTCAGAAGAATGGTGAAAAAAGGAAATACACAAAAGTAAAAATAAGAGGGGACAGGAGGGATGGAAACTCAGACTGCAACAGTGAAGACACTCGAACATCTACATTTATGGTAGGTGTACACAACTGTACTATGTTCATCGTGTTTCACTGTTGCAGTCATGACTGTAGGGTAGAATCCCAAAGCTGAAAGAAAGGGAGGTGGTCATAAAGAGGAAGGGGCGGCTAAAAGGCCCTGCAAGACTGCAGAGGCAAAGCCTGCCCTAGACTTAGAGTAGAGAGGTAGATTGTAGTACTTAGAAAATGTATGCACTGAACTCCAAGTTGCAGCTTCCAAAATGTCCTTGGTAGGAACTCCCCTGAGGAAGGCCGCAGAAGTGGTAGCAGCTCTAGTGGAATGAGCCCGTATACTCCCTGGGATTTGCTTTCCATGGTGAGAATAACAAAATCTGATTCCATGAGCAATCCATTTAGAAATGGTCTGTTTTGAAACAGCTTTAACTTGGGAACTTGAAGCATAAGAAACAAACAATTGATCTGATTTTCTGATGTCCTTGGTTCTGTTCAGGTAAAAACGTAGCTGTCTGTGTACATCCAAGGAATGTAAGATCCTTTCCCCTTTATTTTGAGGAGTGGGGAAAAAAGTTGGCAAGTGTATAGTTTGATTTAAAGCCACCTTGGAAACCACCTTAGGCATGAAGGTAGGATTAGTCCTCAAAGATACCCTGTCTTGATGAAAAATAATATAAGGCTCCACAGCCATAAGAGCTTGTAACTCTGAAACTCTCCTGGCTGAGGTTAGGGCTAACAGGATGGCTGTCTTCCAAGATAAAAACTTGATGTCAGAAGAGGCAGCAGGCTCAAAAGGAGGCAAGGTTAGTTTTTCCAAAACATAGTTGAGATCCCAAGCAGGAAAAGGAGGAGATCTGGGAGGTCTTAAGTCCTTTGCTCCCCTGAGAAACTGTCGCATGAGCTGGTGGGAAAAGATGGAGGGTCTGTATTATAATGAGCAGAAATAGCAGAGGCATGTATCTTAATAGAAGAGAAAGAGAGACCCTTATGTAAGAGATCTGTCAAGTAAAGTAAAATTAAAGTAATGTTAGGAAGAAGAGGATCAGAATCCTGAGCCTTCATCCAGGAACAAAATCTTTTCCATTTTCCTGCATAAGATTTTCTAGTGCTAGGACGTCTGGCTTCTAAAATTACATCCATAACCTGCTTGGGCAGTAAAGAAGAAATCAAAGGCCCTGGATTAACCAGGCTGCCAAGCTGAGAGTTCTGACATGAGAGTGTAGAACCTGACTCTGATGTTGGGACAGAAAGTTCGGAGACTGAGGTAAAACCCAAGGGGGCTCCAGGCATAGGTTTTTTAGAGTTGGATACCAAAACTGCCAAGGCTAATTTGGAGCCAGCAAGATTATCCTCTTGGACTTGTCCTGTTTTATCTTCAATAAAACCCGTGGAAGAAGAGGAAGAGGCAGAAAGGCATATCCCGAGAGGTTCCTCCAACTGAATGACAGGGCGTCCACTTTCCAAGCTTCTCTGTGGAAAGTCCTGGTGCAAAACGTCTGTACTTGATGATTTAGATGGGATGCAAAGAGGTCTATGTGAGGACATCCCCAGACTGCTATTAACATCCTGAATATTTTGGTGTCCAACATCCACTCGTGTGGATCCGAAAGATTTCTGCTTAGACTGTCTGCCAGGAAATTTTGTTTCCCTGGTAGGAACTGAGCTTGAAGATCCAGATTGCAAGCTAGGGCTGTGTTCCATTGATCCATGGCTAGTCTGCAAAGGGGGTAGGAATGAGATCCCCCTTGCTTGTTTATGTACCACATAACTGTGGTGTTGTCTGTCCGTATTAACAGTTGTCCTGGTTGTAAAAGATTCCTGAAGGCCAATAGAGCTTTCTGAACGGCTAACATTTCCTTTAAATTGATATGCAGGTGCTTCTGATCCTTTGTCCAAAGGCCCTGCAAACAACTGCCCCGGAAATGGGCTCCCCAAGCATAATCCGAGGCGTCCGTGGTTAGAATCTGAGAGGCAGGAGGCAGACGGAAGGGCTTCCCTTTGTTTACAGCACATGCCCTGGACCACCAAAGAAATTCCTTTTGAAGGCAAGGAAGGACGGAGATCAGTATGTCTAAACTGTGGCAATGCTGAGACCATACACTTTTTAGGTACCACTGTATTTTCCTCATGTGTAGTCTTGCATATGGTACGAGAAGGATGCAGGAGGCCATGTAACCCAAAGCCTGCAGGAATTTCCTTGCAGATAAATGAGTTAAAGTTGCCAAGGTTCTGAAAGTTGAAGCCAGCTGCAACTGTTTTTCGGATGTCAGAAATGCCATCTGGGTTGTGGAGTTTAGTGGCGCACCCAGAAAAGTTATCTGTTGTGATGGTGTCAAATTTGACTTTATGTTTACAGAGAATCCTAGGAACTTGAGGAGGTTCTGTACAAATTCTAGACGCTGGAGTAAGACATCCTTGCTGTCTGCCTGAATTAGACAATCGTGCAGATAAGGGTAAATTTGAATTCCCCTGAGTCTGCAGTAAGTTTCTACTGGAGCCAGGCATTTGGTGAAGACCCTGGACGCAGTAGATAATCCAAAGGGCAGCGCAGAGAACTGAAAGTGCCTCGATCAGGCTTTGAACCGGAGGTATTTTCTGCGATCCTGCCTGATAGGAATGTGTAAATATGCCTCCTTTAAATCCAAAGTTACCATCCATGCATCTTTGGACAGCATTGGAAGTAGCTGCTGTAGAGTAAGCATCTTGAATTTTGGAATCTCTAGAAAGGTGTTCAAGACCGACAGATCCAGAATGGGTCTCCATGAGTTTTGCTTCCTTGGGACTAGAAAAAGCCTTGAATAAAAACCTTTTCCCATCTCTGAAAGAGGAACCAGTTCTATAGCACTCATAGCCAAAACAGCTTCCACCTGGTTTAAGGCCTCCATCCATTGATGCTTTGGAAGGTCTGGCCATCCACTTGGCCTTGGCAAGGTATGAAAATGGAATTTGTAACCTCTTAAAACCACATTCAAAACCCATTTGTCCTGGGTTATTTGAGTCCAATTTTGATAAAAAAGAGAGAGTTTTCCTCCGAGAGGGGCTTCCAGGCAAGAAGTTCCTGTAGCCCAACAGAGGGAGTCATTGAGTTTGTTTCCTTTGAGATTGTGATCTGTCCTCTCCTCCCCTAGGGGTGGAAGCAGTCCACTGTCTTTGTCTATAAGCAGCTTGCGTTTGAGGCCTCCCTCTGGAACGTCTACATCTACCCCTCTGAGGCCTGTCAGAAGCGGGAAAAGACCAATTTTTAGAATGCCAATTCCTGCTAAATCTAGGAGGCTCTATTTGTAAGAAATCTTTAACTGTTTGCATGGATTTCGCCTTATCCTCCATCTTTTTAATTACCTCTTCAGCTTTAGATCCAAACAAAACATCATGCTGAACAGGAGCATCCAATAATTTAGCCTTTATTTCTTCAGGTAAATTCTGTTCCTTTAGCCATGCATGCCTTCTAATGACTGTGCCAGAGGCCGCAGCCCTACAAGAAGTCTCCAAGGCATCAAATCCACAGTGTAAACCATGCTTCCCAACTTGTTCAGTGGCGTGCAATAAGTCATGTAATTCCTTATCATCTGCACAGGCAGAAATGGAAGTAAGCTTCTGTTTTAAGACAGATAATAGGAATTGCTGGTATTTAAACATATGAAACTGACAGTTTAAAGCCCTAATGGACAAAGTAGCAGAAGTGTACACCTTTTTGCCCCATCTTTCTAAGGATCGAGAATCCTTTTCAGTAGGAATGGGATTTTTGGCAGAAGCGGCCTTAACTCCCTTGAGACCCTGAGAAATGGTTTCAGGGTCAGCAGAAGGGTTCTTGTATAAAAACTGATGGGAATCAGGAACCCTGTAATATCTATCAGGCTTAACAGGAGCAGGAGGCAAAGAGTCAGGGGTTAAGTTAGCCTCCGAAAAGGCATCATCCACAATATCCAAAACAGGAGGAATAGCCAGGGGTCTATGTTGGGGAAGAAGAAGAAGAAATTCCCTCAGTCTTGGATTCCGAAAAATCCTGTCCTTCCCAATGGAAATGTTCCCTCATTTCATGCAAAGTTTCCCCAAATGAGAAATCCTCAGGGGGAGAAGCAGAAGGAATGGATTCTTCAGCATCAGAATCCTCATGAGGAGGGAAAGAGTATTCCTGATCAGAAGAAGAAACTGAGGAAACAGAAGCCTGATCAGAGGAATCATAAGAAACATCCTGCCTTGGCCTTTTGTCTGGAGGGGGATGAGAACCCCTAATCATAGTAATTAAATCCTCTGCCATCTTGAGTAACTGTTTCTGTGACTTAGGAGCCGGTTCAGAAGAGGCCTGTGTTGAAGTCTTTGATTTTGAAGGAGTCTTTGCCTTTGTCTTTGGTTTTGCCTTTATTAGGAGCTGAGTAGGCCTGAAAACCCCTTCGGAAGCCGGTACCTGCACAGCGGCTCCGGACCCATCCGAAGGAGCATTGTCCGAAGGTCCTGCAACAGAAATATTTAAAGGCCTGGTTGGCTCCTCATGAGAGTCCGTTTGGGCCGTCGGTTCTGAAATGGCCGATGACAGGGGCTGCAAAAGCGCCTCACTGACGACGGCCGAACCTGAAGCGGGCTCCGCTTGTGCGCTATCAAATTTGGACCTCGGAGGCCTGTCTTTACCCTTGCGACGCTTGTGAACTCCGGTAGCCGGGACTGTATCCGACGACATTTTGTAGTTAAAGCGCCTACCGAAGTAATGAAAAGCAAAATCGTACCTTCGCTTAATTGTACGTTGATTGAATCTAGCACAAAACCGACAACTAGCTACGTCGTGGCCAGGGCCCAAGCAAGGAATACAGTAAGAATGAAAATCCTTATGAGGTATTTGCTTCCCACATGAAATACAATTATTAACTTTTTCTGACATCGGAGTGGAGCAAGAAAAAGTTTCTAACGGGTACTTAGCTGTGAGTGGAGAAGAAAATCTTCGGACCGAAGTATATCAGTAAAATTAGTCAGGAGTCAGCCGACCGGCACTTGCGAACTGATATCACCACACGGCAAGAAAGACTGGAGAAGATGGCGTCGGCTGTCAGCTTTATACTCCTGGCGCTCTGACGTCAGGGAGCATGGTTGAACAGCCGACGCCGGACCCAGACTTTGGAATTCTGGCCGACCGAGGGCTGCCTGCCGGCAGGGGAGAACCCTACAGTCATGACTGCAACAGTGAAACGCGATGAACATCTCCAAGTATCAGCCTCTAGAATGTCTTTGGTTGGTACTCCTCTGAGAAAGGCTGCTAAAGTAGCTGCAGGTCTGGTGGAATGAGACCTAATGCCCTTGGGCACAGGTTTGCCATCGTGGAAGTAGCAGAAACTAATGCAGTGCCTTATCCACTTTGAAATAAGTCTGCTTTGAAATAGCCTTTCCTTCTGATCCTGCAGCATATGCCACTACTAAATTGCTCAGTTTTTCTTAGAGCTTTAGTCTTACTCAAGTAGAATCTTAGCTGTCTGTGTACATCCAAGGAATGCACAATTCTCTCCCCCTTGTTCTGCGGATTTGGATAAAAGGTTGGCAGATGAATAGTTTGGTTAAGAGCCACACTGGAAACCACCTTAGGCATAAATGAAGGATTGGTCCTCAGAGACACCCTGCCTGGGTAAAAAATGATAAAAGGGTCCACAGCCATGAGGGCCTGTAGCTCTGAAACTATTCTTGCTGAAGTAATTGCTAGGAGCAGAGCTGTTTTCCATGATAAGAAATTACAGTTTTGTACCTACCATAAATGTAGATGCTCGAGTGTCTTCACTGCTGCAGTCATTACACTTGGGTTATCCTGCCGTCATGCAGTCCCGCAGTCGGCCAGAGTTCCAAAGTCTTGGTCCAGCATCGGTTGCTGTCGCTTCTTCCCTGACGTCAGTGCGCCAGGGGTATATAAGATGCAGCCAACGCCATTTTTCTTCAGTTTTTCTTGCCCCAGATGTCAGGTGCCCCCAAATAGGTAGGCAATACATATTGCTAATAAAACATACAATAAAAGGTAAAAAAACAAAACCTTCAGTTACCAGCAAATACACCACATAATTAGTATAGGGTTTAAAGGTATAGCTAAGTCCCAGCTAAGAAAGAGGGGATGGGTAACCTGGACTGCATCAGTGAAGACACTCGAACATCTACATTTATGGTAGGTACAAAACTATACTATGTTCATCGTGTTTCACTGCTGCAGTCATTACACTTGGGTTGAATCCCAAAGCTGAGTTAGGGTGGCTGGTTCTACAGAGGATTTGGGGTGGCTATGAGGCCCTGCAGCACTGCAGTGGCAAAGCCAGCTCTGGTTCTAGAATAAAGAGGCAAGTGATAATGCTTGGTAAAGGTGTACACTGAACTCCAAGTTGCAGCTTCCAAGATATCTTTGGTAGGTACTCTTCTAAGGTAGGCAGTTGAAGTGGCTGTTGCCCTGGTGGAATGTGGCCTAATGTTACTAGGTACAGGTTTCCCATGCTGTGTGTAGCAGAACCGGATACAGTGTCCTATCCACTTTGAAATGGTCTGCTTTGAAATAGCCTTTCCCTGTGATCCTGCAGCATATCCTACAAACAATTGCTCAGGTTTTCTGAAAGCTTTTGTTCTGTCCAAGTAGAAACATAATTGTCTGTGTATGTCCAAGGAATGCAGAAATCTCTCCCCTTTATTCTGGGGAGTTGGATAAAAAGTTGGCAAGTGAATAGTTTGGTTAAGAGCCACACTGGATACCACCTTAGGCATAAATGAAGGGTTTGTTCTTAAAGAAACCCTGTCTTGGTGAAAAATGATGAAAGGCTCCACTGCCATTAGTGCCTGTAACTCTGAGACTCTTCGTGTTGAGGTTACTGCCAGAAGCAGTGCAGTTTTCCATGATACATATTTTAATTCTGCTGAATTGGCTGGCTCAAAAAGTTTTTCCAAGACAAAATTGAGGTCCCAAGTTGGTGTTTGTGCTCTCCGGGGCGGTCTTATGTTTTTTAGCCCCTCTGAGGTACTGTTTTAGCAATGGATGAGAGAAAATAGGAGGATCTGTGTTGTAATGAGCCGAGATGGCAGAGGCATGGATCTTAATGGATGAAAAGGATAGTCCTTTGTCCAGCATCTCAGTTAAGTATTGTAATATCTGAGGAATATTTAGGACAAGAGGGTCAAAGCTTTGAGCCTGGTTCCAGGCACAGAATCTCTTCCACTTTTCTGAATAAGACTTCCTGGTGCTAGGCCTCCTGGCCTCCAAAATGACATCCATAACAGCTTTAGAGAGAGGTGTTGTCTGCTTGACTAATGAATCTGCCATGCAGCCAGGTTTAAGGTTTTGAGCTGACTGTGCAGGATCTGATTGTTTTGTTGAGTCAGAAGGTGCGGAGTTTGAGGTAAAATCCATGGTGGGCCTTGAGCTAAGTTCTTTAAGATTGGGTACCAGTGATGGCGTGGCCAGTCTGGAACAATCAGGATCATCTGTGGTTTATCTTGTCTGGCTTTTAGGAGTACCTCTGAAAGGAGAGGCAGTGGTGGAAAGGCATAAACTTTTAGGCTTTTCCAGCTGAACAAGAGAGCATCCACTTTCCATGCTTGTGTGTGATAAGTTCTTGTGCAGAATTTTTGTAGTTGGCAATTCATTGGGGAGGCAAAAAGATCTATGTCTGGGTACCCCCATTTTTGCGTTCTCATGCTGAATACTTGTGGATTTAATTTCCACTTGTGAGGATCCATGATGTTTCTGCTTAAGTTGTCTACCAGAGTATTTTTCTTTCCTGGCAGGAATTGTGCTTGTAGATGAACTTGATAGGTTAGAGCTGTGTTCCACAAGGTCATGGCTTGTCTGCATAGGGGATAAGAATGAGTGCCCCCTTACTTGTTTATGTACCACATAACTGTGGTGTTGTCTGTCTTTAATAATAGTTGTCCTGGATGCAGAAGGTCCTTGAAAGCTGTTAGGGCATTTTGGACAGCCAACATCTCTTTTTGATTGATGTGAAGATGCATTTGGTCTGCGGTCCACTTGCCCTGAATACATTTTTCTGCCATGTGTGCTCCCCAGGCGTAATCCGAAGCATCTGTTGTTAAGTGTCTGCCTGGCTGTGGGTAGAGTGAAAGGCTGTCCCTTGTTGAGGTGACATGCCTGTGCCCACCATCGAAACTCCTGTTGTAGGCAGGGAATTAGTGGTATTACTGCTTCCAAACTGTGATAGTGTTGAGTCCAAACACTTTTTAGGTACCACTGTAATTTCCCCATATGCAGTCTGGCATATGGAATTAGTAGTATGCAGGATGCCATGAATCCAAAGGCCTGCAGATATTTTCTTGCAGGGAGTTGGGTTTTTGTTGCCTTCAATTGAAAGTACTGAGTCAGTTTGTCCTTGCTTGTCTGGCGTGAGATAAGCCATCTGGGCCGTTGTATTTAAGCTGGCACCCAGGAATATGATCTCTTGTGAGGGCACTAGTTTTGACTTCTTTTCGTTTACTGTGTACCCTAGGCAAATTAGCAACCTCTTTACAAATGCCAGATGCTTTAGAAGAATGTCCTTACTCTCTGCTTGAATAAGGCAGTCGTCCAGGTATGGATATATTTGACTTCCTTTTTGTCTGCAAAATGCAATTACTGGTGCCAGGCACTTTGTGAAGACCCTGGGCGCAGTGGATAAGCCAAAGGGCAGTGCAGAGAATTGGTAATGCATTGAACCAGCTATGAATCTGAGGTATCTTCTACAATTTTGTCTGACAGGGACATGAAGGTATGCCTCTTTGAGGTCCAAAGTAACAAGCCAAGCCTTCTTGCCCAGCATGGGAAGAAGCTGCTGTAGTGTCAACATTTTGAATTTCGGAACATCCAGGTAAGTATTTAGAGTAGAAAGGTCTAGTATGGGTCTCCAGGCTTTGTCCTTTCTGGGGACCAGGAAAAGTCTTGAGTAAAATCCTTGTCCTTGTTCCTGTTGTGGCACTTTTTGAATAGCTCTCATGTCCATGAGGGCTGTAATTTGCTTTTGTGCCTCTGCCCATTGATTTTGTGGCAGGTCTGGCATTCCTTTTAGCCTTGGTAGAGTGTGAAAGTGGAACTTGTAACCTTGAGACACAATATTCAGAACCCATTTGTCTTGGGTGATTATATGAAATGAAAGGTTGTTTGCACGTAAGCAGTTGCACGGCTCAAAAAGGCATGATACAAAAAACAAAAGGAAGAGCCAGCAAAACCAAACCCCATAAAAATAATTTAATGAATATAATAAGGACAGCAAAAAAGTGCACAAACCGGTTTCGGCTGGTATACACAAACACAGCCTTCTTCAGTGTGAAACAAGTATACTTTAAGCATGCCTTTATATAGAATGTAAATCAATCTGATTGGTTATTTTAGAATTTGTCATTCATACCGGGTGGGAAAAGCCCACCCAGCTTAACAATCCATTTTTTCTCTTTTGAATTGAGTAATGCATGCCAACCTGTTTTATTGGATTTTTTACCCCTAATAATATCAATGATTGTGAACGTGAAGGATGCTGAGGGATGTATTAAATTATGTTTGTATAAAGCATTATTGAGTCTGCCCTTTTTAATGTTACTGATATGCTCAGAAATTCTTAATCTAAGTGGTCTGGAAGTTTGGCCTATGTAAAATGATCCACATGAGCATGTAGCTAAATAATCAGCCAATCTGAGCTACAATTTGCAAAAAATTTTATCTCATAAAGCTTGGAGGTATTTCTGCTAGTGAATTCTTTGGTTTTTGAAACTTTACAACAATTGGAACAATGTCCACAAGGGAAACAACCAATTAGTATGGCGCCTGTCAGTTTGCTTTGAATGGGTTCATGGTTTGGTGGATTGTGTCCATGTTTGTAATGACTGAATGTACTCCCCAAATTCTTACCTTTTCTGAATGAAAAGGAGCATCTGTTGGAAATAATGGGAGATAAATCAGTGTCAACATTGTAATATGTTCCAATGTCTGTTGACACTCCGAATAAGGTTGTCAGTATTCCTACCATATGTGGTGGTAAATCTGAGAGGTTGATTGGAAGGAGTATTCTTTGACTTGTAAGTTAGTAAGTCAGTCCTATCCAAATGACCCGCATGATGTATAGCGTCAAAGACATGGCCCATTTTGTATTTCCTGTTCTTGAATCTGTTGATAAGATCATTACTGTGTTCTCCATATGACACATTATCCGAACAAATGCGTTTCAATCTGATGAATTGTGATTTAGGAATGTTTTTGCATATGTGCGGAGGATGGAAACTACTGGCGTGTAGGATAGTATTATATTCGGGATGTTTTCTGAATATCTGTGTTTCCAAAGTATGGTCAGACAATCTGTGGATAGATACATCTAGAAATGTGATGTTGTTGAAATCATAATGTAGGGTGAAGTTTATACCCCATCGATTATTATTCAGGTATTCAACAAATTCATACAGGTTTTGCAGATCACCTTTCCATACAGCCCAGCAATCATCAAGGTAACGTCGCCATATATCTAGATGTTCAAGATAGATGTTGTTACTAGTGTCATATATGAGATCCTTCTCCAAATACGCCATAAAAAGATCTGCATAAATTGGTGCAAATGAGGAGCCCATAGCAGTACCTTTAGTTTGCCAATAACAGACGTCTTCATAAAAGAAAACATTGTTGGTTAAAACATATGAAGCCATATCCAGTAGGAATTCGTTAAATTCACATGTATATAATCCCGAAGTTTGTAACCAGTAGGATAAAGATTCTAATCCTCCAAAGTGTGGTATGTTGGTGTACAAAGCACTAACATCCAAGGTACACATGCGCCATTCTGGTTCTAGTTGTGTATCTGAAATAATTTGTAAAAAATTAGTGGTATCCTGCAGACGTGAACGGATGAGTGTCAACAAAGGTTTCAGTTTCTCAGTCAGGAAAAGGGACAAGGGTTCAGTGAAATATCCCCTGCCTGATACAATGGGTCTCCCTGGGGGGTGTCTGGGGTCCTTGTGTATTTTGGGCAAGAAATATATGTATTGATTAGATGGGTCTTGTACTAAAAGTTGATGCATAAGGTTAGAATCAATGATGGAGACATCCCTGGCATATGTAAGAAATTCAGAAATTTCTTTCTGAAATTTGGATGTTGGATTTATAACCATTTTAGAATAATACTTTGCATCAGATAGTTGTCTCAGAGCTTCGTTATTATAATCTTCCCAATTTAGAACCACTACAGCACCCCCGTTGTCAGCTGAAATTATGACAATGTCATGATTATTTTGTAGATGTTGAATAGCTTGTTGTTCAGCCCTCGTAAGGTTGTTTGATCGGGTATCAAATGGGGAGTGTTTATAATGTAAGTCCTGGAGAACATTATTTTGAAACTGAAAAACAGCAGGGTGCATGGGGGGGTTGAATGTAGACTTATGATATGTGAATTTTTGTATAGACTCACAATCATCAGAACAACCAAAAAACAATCTTAAGTTCAATAATCTGCAAAATGAGGAAACATCCTGTGCAAAAGAGTCTTCAGTAACAAAACATCCTGGTACAAATGATAAGCCTTTATTAAGAACATTGGTTTCCAAAGGTGACAAATCATAATTAGACAAATTTAAAACATTGTTATATGTATGTGGTACTACTTCGTCATTGCCATTTGTAGAAGACTCTGTATGTCTGACACCACCTTTATGTTTTCTCCCCCCTCTCTTATACCTGGTCCTAAAGGGACATTAGTCAGTGATCTCTTAGGGGTGGGTGAGCCTGCTGCAATCTGCACGTCACTCTCGGGGCCAGAAAATGGTTCCTCGGTAGACGAACCAGTGTCAGAAGTCCAATTATTTTTCAATATAGATTTTGGTCTTTTTCTTTTAGTAGGACGGCTATGTGGGATATTGAATTTTACCTGTTTCTTGATTGTGCTAAAAGGATTATTGCCCTGGTAATCAGAAATATCTCTATTAAACTTATGTATTTTTTTAGTTTTCAGTTGTGTCTCCAAAGTTTTGAGATCAGAAACCACTTTGGTTAAATGTTTTGCAAAAAAAGACTCTTTCTCAAAAGGTTTCACATCATTGGCCAAGGATAAAACAGTATTGATTTCTTTGTCGATTGTCCGCTCATAATATTTGTTTAGTGCTTCAACAAATGCCATACTTGATTTGTGTTGGATATCTGCCCATTCGGACGATAAATCATCATCTATTTCGGCAACTAAGGGTTGAATTCTGACCCTTAGGCCTCGAGGCGTGATATTTTTGGCAATGTATGCCTTGAAAGGTTTGGCATGCCATACATTGGAGCGTAAAGACCTTATATGCTTATGGAGTTTCTCGAAGGCCAGATTACAAGTGGTCTCTGATCCCAGTGGTTCAGTAGTGTTGGAACTATCATGGGTTGAACCCAAGCCAAAAGCACTCAGATCCTCCCGATCTGAGGAGAGTCCGGACACTAGACTAAGTAGATCCATATTGGTCTATAAAAAATATATATGTAGATGGACAATAATAGCTGAAAAGCTACGTCCAAAAAAGGAACAATAATAGACTCAAGTAGAGACTACGTTCCTGTTAAATGTCTATGTCAGAACTCAAGGTTATAAAAAAAGAAAAAAAATAATAGTTATAGATATTTGGAAAACACACTGAGAAACTAAATTGGTTTAGCGAAATTATCAGTCAAATTATCTGACATATATCCGAACACCAGAGGCAATAACATAAGATGTCCCAAAAATTATACAGACCAAACAGTTATGCTAATATCAAAAAATATGTATTTATACTGCTGGCATAAATGGAATGACAGCAAAAGATTAAATACTGAGTATAGATGGAAGCACCAAATGAATGGTCAACAAAAAAGTTCAGGTATTGCTAATGGCCCTTTGTGCTCAAACTGTATTAAAGTTTAAGTGAAAAAGTATAAAAGTGACAATGAGATTAATGCTCATAATATCAAAGGATGATCAAGTCCATGAAAAGCAAATGTATCATACAAAAATGTAGAGATCTTATGATATCCAAATTATCTCCATAGAGAAAATGTTTGGATGAAATCATAAATGCATAGCAAAAAAAGTATACATTTCAAATGTGAACATAATTCAACCTCATGATGTAGGTATACCCTATAATAAAGAATGGTAATGTAGCCTGACAGATTTAAAGAGAGTCCAAGGCTGTGGATATCAAATCCTAGGCGGACAAAAAACAACTCATATAATATAAAAGTCAGTTATAACCATTGAATAACCTAATGGAAGTAACAGATTAACTTTGGATCATTACCCCCAAAATTATAAAATTTAGGATATATTCATAGATGTGATAAGAAAAAAAATTTTAAGTCAAAAAGAGACTCCAAAGAAGGGGACCAGTTGTAAAGTATGGTACTATGTTCAAAAAACAGGCTAGGAAGAATAATTCAATGTAACATAATAAGCCCACATCTAATAACAAAGTAGTTAACCACACTGTGCACAAAATTCCAACTGTTATTGTTTTATAACAAGAGATAATTGGCTTCAAGCAATAAAATGCCTAAGTATGTTATCAGAAATATTCAGTGAACCAACAAGTCAAAATCACAGTATGCATGAACTAAAATAAAATGGGTGATTATATGCCAATTTTGAGAAATAAGTGCTAGTTTTCCCCCTAAGGGAGCTGCCAAAAGGTAAGTGCTTGGCATTCGAAGGGGGGAGTCATTGGGACTGTTTTCCTGTAAGGTTGTGACTTGTATTCACCTCCTTTTGGGGTTGAAGCACCCCACTGTCGTGGTTTGTAAGAGCCTTGGGGCTGAGATCTATCTCTTGGGCGTCTGTATCTGTCTCTTTGTGGTCTTTCTGACACTGGAAAGGACCAATTCTTTGAAGGCCAACTTCTGCTAAATCGAGGTGGCTGTACCTGCAAGAAATCCTTCACTGTTTGCATAGATTTTGCCTTATCCTCCATTTTCTTTAATACCTCTTCTGCCTTAACACCAAATAAAATATCCTGCTGTAAAGGAGCATCCAATAATTTAGCCTTAACATGATCAGGTAAACCTTGTTCTTTTAACCAAGCATGCCTTTGAATCACAGATCCTGTAACTGCTGCTCTACAAGAAGCCTCTAATGAATCAAAACCACATTGCAGAGTATGTTTTCCCTCTTGTTCATCTGCATGCAATAAATCCTGCATTTCCTTATAGTCAGGTTGTTCTGAACTTGTAATCATTTTTTGTTTTAACGGAGACATTAAATATTGTTGGTATTTAAGCATGTGAAACTGGCAATTTAAAGCTCTCACTGCTAAAGTTGCAAAAGTGTAAACTTTCTTCCCCCATCTGTCTAATGCTCTATAATCCCTGTCAGAGGGAACTGGATTCTTAGCCGTGGAAGCCTTTACCCCCTTGGGACCCAGGGAAATAGTTTCTGGGTCAGCAACAGGGTTTTTATAAAGAAATTTGTGAGAGTCAGGGACTCTGTAGTACCTGTCTGGCTTGACTGGAGCAGGGGGCAAAGAATCAGGATTTAAACTGGATTCAGAGAACACATCATCCACAATATCTAACACTGGCGGAATAGCAAGGGGTCTGTGCTGAGGTAATAAAAGAAAGTCTCTGAGCCTTTTCTTGGATTCTGAGTAATCCTGGCCCTCCCGATGGAAATGCTCCCTCATGGTATGTAACGCTTCCCCAAAAGAATAATCCTCAGGAGGAGAGGCTTAAGGAATTGATTCTTCAGCATCAGAGTCCTCATAGGGGAGTAAAGAGTATCCCTGGTCTGAACAGGAATCAGAAGAAATGGAAACCTGGTCAGAGGAATCAGTCTGTATCCTGCCTAGGCCTTTTATCAGGAGGGGAATGGGTTACCCCTGATCAGAGTAATTAAGTCTTCGCCCATTTTGAGCATCTGTTTTTTAGGCATGGAGGCCTGTCCAGGTAAATGCTGTACTTACTTCTTTGTCTTTAATGGAGTTTTAGACTTGGCTGTAGTTTTTATGGTAAGCTGTGAAGGTCTGAAAACACCCTCAGAAGCCGATGCCTGCTCAGTGGCTCCAGACCCATCCGAAGGGTTAGTTTCCATAGGCCCAACACCTTGAGTATCCAGAGGCCTAGACATCTCCACGTGGGAGTCGGAGACGGCCTGTGGCTCTGAGGTAGCGGGTGTCAGGGGCTGCGAAAGCGCCTCACTGAGAACCGGCGACTGGCGTAGAAGAGGCTTTGTCGGCAGTTTTGGACCTCGGATGCCTGTCCTTATCCTTGTCTTTGCATTTTTTGTGTATTCCGGTCGTTGGTTGTTCCGACGGCATGGTATAATTAAACCTTTGGCGAAAGTAATGGCGAGCAAAATCAAACCGACGTTTAATAGTGCGTTTGTTAAATCTAGCACAAAACCGACAACTAGTGACATTGTGGTCTGGGTCTAGGCATGGAATATAGTAAGAATGAAAATCCTTATGAGGTATTTGCTTCCCACAAGAAATACAATTATTAACTTTTACTGACAGCGGTCTGAGGCAAGAAAAAGTTTCCCCAATAGGGTACTTAGCTTTATTGAAGACTTCGGTCCTGAAATTCGAATTGAAAATCTCAGGAGTCGGCCGACTTGCACTTGCGAACTACTTTTTCTTTGGGCACCACGCGGCAAGAAAGACTGAAGAAAATGGCGTTGGCAGCATCTTATATACCCCTGGCGCACTGATGTCAGGGAAGAAGCGACAGCAACCGACACCGGACCAAGACTTTGGAACTCTGGCCGACTGCGGGACCACCTGACGGCAGGATAACCCAAGTGTAATGACTGCAGCAGTGAAACACGATGAACATCTTTATATCAGCAGTAGCAGCTGGTTCAAATGGAGGCAGGGTGAGCTTTTCCAACACATAATTAAGGTTCCATGCAGGTACTGGTGATCTTCTAGGATGCCTTAAATTTTTGGCTCCTCTAAGATACTACTTTAGTAAAGGATGAAAAAAGATTGGTGGCTCTGTATTGTAATGAGCTGAAATGGCAGAGGCATGGATTTTAATTGATGAGAAAGATAGGCCTTTGTCAAGCATCTCAGTCAAGTATTGTAATATCTGAGGAATATTTGGTTCTGCTGTATCCGTTCCTTGTGCTTGATTCCAAGCACAGAATCTCTTCCATTTATCAGCATAAGATTTTCTAGTATTAGGCCTTCTCGATTCCAAAATGACATCCATTACAGCTTTACTTAGAGGTGTTGTTTGTATAACTACATGATCAGCCATGCTGCCAGGTTCAGTGTCTGTAGTTGATTGTGCAGGATATGATTGTTTTGCTGGGACAGTAGTTGAGGTCTTTGAGGTAAGATCCAAGCTGGGTAATGAGACCAGTTCCTTAGGATTGGGGGGCCAGTGCGGGGCAATTAGTATCATCTTTGGTTTCTCTTGTCTGACTTTTAGTAGGACCCTGGGAAGAGGAGGAAAGGCATAAACTGATATGTTTTTCTAACTGAAGGATAGGACGTCCACTTTCCATGCTTGTCTGTTGTAAGTCCTTGTGCAGAATCTTTTCAACTCATAATTTTGAGGAGAGGCAAACAGATCTATGTCCAGGCTCCCCCATTTCCTTGTTATCAAGCTGAAGACTTGTGGATCTAGTTTCTACTCATGAGGGTCCATAAGGTTTCTGCTTAGATCGTCTGCCAGAGTATTTTGTTTTCCTGGCAGTAACTGAGCTTGAAGATATATTTGGAAAGTCAAAGCTGTGTCCCACAGTGCCATGGCTAATCTGCAAATGGGGTATGAGTGCATGCCTACCTGCTTGTTTACATACCACATAACCGTGGTGTTGTCCATCTTTATCAGTAGTTGTCCTGGATGAAGTAAGTCCTTGAAGGCTGGCAGGGTATTTTGAACAGCTAGCATCTCTTTTTGGTTGATATGTACATGCATTTGTTTTGGGGTCCACATGCCCTGAATGCATCTTCCTGCCATGTGGGGCCCCCCATGCATAATCTGATGTGTCTGTTGTTAAAGTTTGGCTGGCAGGGGGTAGAGTGAAGGCCTGTCCCATGTTTTGGTGATATGCCTTTGCCTACCATAGAAACTCTTGTTGTAGGCAGGGAATGAGAGGAATCATTGTTTCCAGACTGTGACAATGTTGACTCCATAAATTTTTCAGGTACCATTGAAGTTTTCTCATATGCAGTCTTGCATATGGAACCAGCAGGATGCAGGATTTCATGAAGCCCAAAGCCTGCAGAGTTTGTCTTGCAGATAACTGGGTTTTTGTTGCCATCAGTTTGAAGTAGGTAGTCAGTTGCCTTTGTTTGTCTGGCGTGAGGTAAGCCATCTGGGCAGTTGTAGTCAAGCTTGCACCCAGGAATGTTATCTTTTGAGAGTGTACCAGTTGTGATTTCTTTTCGTTTATTGTGTACCCTAGGCATATTAGAAGCCTTTTCACATACACCAAGTGTTGAAGAAGAATGTCCTTGTTCTCTGCTTGAATGAGACAGTCGTCCAAGTAAGGATATATTTGTATACTTCTTTGTCTGCAAAAAGCAATTACTGGTGCCAGGCACTTTGTAAAGACCCTGGGCGCAGTAGATAAGCCAAAGGGCAGTGCAGAGTATTGGTAATGCATTAAGCCAGCCTGGAATCGGAGGTATCTTCTGCACGATTCCCTTATTGGGACATGCAGGTATGCCTCTTTTTGGTCTAATGTCACCAGCCAAGCATTCTTTGCCCAGCATGGGCAGAAGCTACTGCAAAGTCAGCATTTTGAATTTTGGTATGTCCAGGTATGTGTTCAGAATTGATAAATCCAGTATTGGCCGCCAGGCCTCGTCCTTTCTGGGTACCAAGAACAGTCAAGTAAAAACCTTGTCCTTTTTCCTGTTCTGGTACTGGCTGAATGGCCCCATATCCATGAGCGACGTAACCTGTTTCTGTGCCTCTGCCCATTGATTTTTTGGCAGATTCGGCCAACCATTTGCCATTGGCAGAATATGGAAATGGAATCTGTATCCCTGTAATACTATGTTTAGCACCCACTTGTCCTGGGTTATTAACTGCCAATTTTGAGCAAAAAGTGCTAATTTTCCCCCTAAGTGTGCTGCCAAAAGGTAAGTGCTTGGTGAAGGCAGAGGGGAGTCATTGGGACTGTTTTCTGTAGGGTTGCGCTTTATCTCCTCCAGATTTGGAGGTAGAAGCACCCCATTGCTTTGACCTGTAAGAATCCTGTGCCTGGTATCTGGAACCCTTAGGGCATCTGAATTTTCCCCTGTGACCTCTGTCTGACACAGGAAAGGACCAATTTTTTTGTAGGCCAGTGTCTATTGAATCTTGGTGGCTGCACTTGTAAGAAGTCTTTTACAGTTTGCACAGACTTAGCTTTGTCTTCTATTTTCTTTAAAACCTCTTCTGCCTTAATACCAAACAAAGTATCACGCTGTAAAGGTGAATCCAGTAATTTTGCTTGAACATGATCAGGCATATTTTGCTCTTTTAGCCAGGCATGCCTCCTAATCACAGATCCATTAATTGCGGCCCTGCAGGAGGCCTCTAAGGAATCAAAACCACATTGCAAAGTATGCTTTCCAACTTTTTTTTTTCAAAAAACTTTTTATTTATTTCATATAGAAGAAAAACAAAGAAGTTAATGAGCATTACATGAAAAATTGAAAATGCAGGCATTTCTAATATAATACAAAGCTCTAGAACATGGTAAAATACATACAATATATATACATAACTAGACTAACCTACAACTAGACTAAACTAAACTAAATTTAACTAATTTCAACTAAGAAGCTACCAAAAGAAAAAGTGAGATGAAAGAGGAAAATTGTGGATATGAAGGATCAAAAGGACCACCTGGTCTAGATTGGGACAAGAGCTATACCGAACTGTAACCCCAATTAAGTACAAAGAATTAGTTCGAATAACTTTTTCCAAATTTTTTCAAAGAAGATTTTTTTTCCTGGGTCCTATTATTATAAATTTCTGTGCTGATATATAAGTAAGAGCCATCTCCCTGAAATTATTCCAAGAGAGTTTGGTGCGATCCAGCCAATTTTTAGTAATATAAAGTTTAATCAATGAGCATAGAGAGATTAGAACATGCATGTCTAGTTTAGAGAGGTTTAAGGTAGGTATGCGGAGGATCACTAGCTTCCAAGAGAATGTAGATTTGTGGTAACCCATTTTCTCAAGACGAACTTTTAATGAAGTCCAGAGTTTATGGGAATGTGTACAGGACCAAAGTATATGTATAGAAGGTCAGCGTTTGGGAAAGAGCAGCATGTGCAGGAGGGAGTATTATTGGGATCAAATTTATTAAGTATAGTAGGAGTATAGTATAAGTTATTATTAACCATTAGTTGAGTATATATGAGCTTTTTAAATGGGGAGAGTTCTAAGGTGTTTTTTATAGCTGACAGTTTTTGTTTCTCTGTGAAAGGGGTTCCAACATTGTCCCAGTAGTTAGAGAAAAGGCAAGCCGAGCTATGTGTTATGGAATTCAAGAGGTTGTATGATTTGGAAAGCATTTTCTCTGAACTTGAAAGAGCTTGTATAACCTCAAGTAGTTTGGTCATATCTTGATTAATGGTCTGGTTAGAAGGGAATTTTGATGTTATTAATTCTCATAGTTGGCGAAGGATCACCATTTACTTTGAGAATTAGGTGCAGGGCAGGAAGTGTTATATTCTTGTATTTGAGAATGTCCCATACTCCAACATCTTTAATGAGAGGAAAATCTGATAGACTAATCATAGAGTTGTTTATCTTGATGTTGGGGTTTAGGTGAAGGGGTTGAAGTAAAGAAAGGGCTTTATCAAGGTGGATAGATCTCATCAAAGAATGGAATATTTTGATTTTATGTTTTAAATTGCTAGATAATTTGGAATTCTTGAGAGCTTCTGGAGAGAGGAAGGGGAGAGCTTTGGGACTGATTTTACTGTCTAGAACATGTTGATACCATAGTTTTATCCAAGAAGGAGCAAAGTTATAATCTTTCATATTTAGGTTAGAGATGGACAAAATTCTATTTGCACAGATAATCATATAGTAGAGCTGAAAGTTAGGTAGTCCCAGACCGCCTACTTTTGGGTAAACTAGTTTCAAGTATGATAGCCTAACTGATTTGGGAAACCAAATAAATTTGGCTAATTCTTTATTAATCTTAGAAAAAAGAGTATTGGATATCTTAAGATCCGACGTTCTAAATTGGTAAAGAAGTCTGGGTAAAATATTCATCTTCACTATCGCAGCTTTGGATAGGAGAGAGAGATTCATTTGTTTCCATCTGTGGAGGTCTTGTAGTATTTTAGACCATAATCTGATTAGGTTGTTTTGAAGCATGGAATCTTGGTTATTGTCAAAGTGTATGCCGAGATATGTGATATTGAAAGTTGTCTGAAATGGAGATTCCGGAAAGTAGTGAGATTTATGACCACCTGGATTAATAGGAAAAATGTGTGATTTCTTATGGTTAATCTGATATCCTGAAGCCTTTGAGAATTTATTAATAGAGTTAGTTATTTTAATTAGATCTGTATTAGGAAATTGAAAATACAAATTAATGTCATCTGCGAAAGCAGAGAGCAATATATTTGTGTTCAGGACTCTAGGGATCGAGTGGAAGGAGTTTTGAGCAATATAGAGGAAGAGAGGTTCAATAAAAAGATTAAAAAGAAAAGGGGATAGAGGGCAACCTTGCCTTGTACCGTTCGTAATCTTAATTGAGTTAGATTTTTTTTTATTGATGTAGAGAAAAGTTATAATACACAAAAAACTCTTCGCCGACAGCTGAAGAGAGAATACCCGTAACCACAGGAAAAAAATGTAGAAAAACAACCAGGTACTCTCACCACGAAGTAAAAAAGGCAGGCAATAAGTCCGTAGTGAACCAAAGCTCACTAGGAATCAGTGGCAATGTGCTAAAAAAGCAACAGCTTCCGCTAGTTCAATCAGCATAAAGTCACAAGTTGCTAAAACAAGAAATGCAGTCAAGCAGGAACCATAAATCCACTTTGTAGAATAATGAAAAAGTCCAAATATAAGGATAAACGTTTAATGTAAGCGCTTTCGCGTGGTCACCACCACGCTTCTTCAGACAGTACATATATAACAAAACTCAAACCATCTATTTATATACTAATACATCTAAAAAGGCGCCAAAATAAAACAATTTACTTAGTCAATTAATCAATTTAAAAATCAATTTAAAAAATACATACAAAAAGATGGTATGTGATACCAACTTTATAGAATATATGTAAATGTATAAATATTCCAGTCATTTAGAAAAACTTATATACGTAACCGATGCTGAAATATTGACATAAAACCATTGCTCAATGTGTGTTTCAAAATAATGGAAATCTTCATATTAAGGATGTTAGTAGATATATATGGGAGCATTAAGAATAAAATTATAATAAGAAACTGAAAGGGATAAAACAAATAAATAAATAAACAAATGAGGTGGGATGAGGAAGGGAACCCACATAAAACATTCAATATATTTAAAAAGGTTAAATATTAAATATTATAAAATGTAAATACTCATATAACATAAACTAATCTGCAACCAAAATATACATATAAAACCTGATGTATATTATATATGTAATAAATTATAATTCTTATAAGGCAGATGATTTTATTAAAAAATATATTCAATATATAAAAAATTTTTTAATAAATACACACATATTAAAACCAAATATATGCACTTTATAAAATAACATATGTATACAGAAAATAACGTATATATATATAAAAATATGATTAATTAATTAATTAGTGTGTAAAAATATTTTAAAACTTTTTAGGACAAGATGCATAATGAAAAACAAGGAGGACATGGTATTTATGCTTAGAATGTTAAATCTAAATTATAGTTCATTAATAGGGCTGTATATAAAAATTTTTTATCTAGATTCCAAAACTGGTTTAATGGAGACTTGGTTATTAATACCAGGAAAAATATGTGCAGCCAATCTCAATATCCATTTTAACTCCTTATTTCTTAGGAGTAATGGATTATCCCCGCCTCTTTTACCAGGCATAACGATTTCTAATACCCTAAATACAAAGCCATGATGCGGCTGTTCCATTAAGTGCTTAGCTAGGGCATTGAGTTCATTATTCTTGCGAATATCATAAAGATGACCATAAATTCTATCTTTCAGGCATCTTTTAGTAAGACCAATATAGAACGATGTGCAATTTTTGCATGTAGCCAAATAAATAAGATTTTTGGTGCAGCAATTGGCATAAAACCTGGGATGAAAATTATAGTTTAAAATGGGATGTTTATAATCTATATCTTTTGAAATGTAACTGCACCTCCTACAGTTATAGCAGGGAAATGTACCTTGCTTATTGTTAGATAAACTCAATCCACCACTACTGATGGAATCATTACATAGTAGTTGTTTAAGATTCAGACTATTGGTGAACATAAAGTATGGTTTATTCCCTACTAGTTGTCTAACAAAAGGATCTACCATAAGTAATTTCCAGTTATTATGAAACACTTTCTTAATGGCGTTACTGATACTTGAAAAGTTTAACATTATAGGTACAAGATCCTTAGATCGTGTAGAGTATCTATTATCAGTAGTAGTTACATTCTGATAACTGGTTAATCCTGTACCAATTACATCATTTCTGATTCTTGTAACTAAATCTGAGTCATAACCTCTCTCCTTGAATAATAACTCTAGGTTGTTCGCTTCCAATTGTAGTTGATGTGCATCCTTACAGATTCTTTTTAATCTAATGAATTGACTTTTAAGGATGCCAGGAAAAACATACCTAGGGTGCATGCTATCAAAGGATAAAAGAGTATTCCTCCATGTAGGTTTACGATAAATAGTTGAAGTTATGGTACCATCATCATTAATGCTCAATGTAACATCTAAAAAATTTATGGATTTGCTGGAGCATTCCATAGTAAAACGTAAAAACGTAGAAGTGCTTTCAAGATAATTCCACATTTGTATAAAATCTGACTCTGTACCTTTCCATATAATAAAAATATCATCCACAAAACGTTTATAGGTAATTATCTGAGAAAATAAACGGTGGGTGAACAGATGAGTACGTTCCCAGGCCAAAACAACCAAGTTGGAATAGGTATTTGCGCATGGCGTACCCATCGCCACCCCCCATTTCTGCAAATAATATTCATTTAAAAACATAAAAACATTATTGTTTAAAATAACATCCAATAATTGACATACCAATAGCTGTTTGTCATTAGAAAAAGAGTTATGAGACTGTAAAATATCTCTTATAGCCTCAATGCCCAAATCATTGGGGATTGAGGTGAATAAATTCTTTACATCTAAAGTAATCAGGATGTAATTATTATGTTGAATATCTAATTGTATTTCTGACAAACACGCTAGTAGATGATAAGTATCTTTTAAGATAGTATCAAAGGAATCCACCACTGGTCTAAGTAAAAATTCTACTAAGCAAGAAGCATGTGCTGTGATCCAGCGGTCACCTGACACTATAGGTCGTAGTGGGATGGGAAAGGTATTTTTGTGTATTTTCGGAAGTCCTTTAATGATAGGTATGGTAGGATGGTCAATCAAAAGAAAACCATACATATCTTCATTAATTTGCCTGCATATAAGCAGGTCATAGAATATATCTTGTGCACTTCTGATGATGGACAACACTCTACATAAATCAATTTTAGTATAAGTCAGGTCATCAGTCAACAATGTGCACATATTGGTATTATAGTCAGCCCTATTCAATGCCACAATACCTCCTCCCTTATCTGCAGGTTTAATAGAAATTTTGTCAATCTGTTTTAACTGTTTTAAAGAGTTAAATTCATCTAAGTTTAAGTTAAAATATGTGGGTTACACCTTGGTAGAAAATAGTACGTAAAAATCTTGCTCACAAATATGCAAAAAACATTCAACACATTGGGGTAGCTGGGGTATAAAAGTACTTTTTCTTTTAAAAACCTTAAATGTGTCATTAGTATTTAGAACAGGTTTATCTTTAAAAAAGACTTTTAAAGCTACCTGTCTACAAAACATCCTTAAAGTAATCAAAACATTAGTAAGTGTATCCGAACAGGCTGGAATAAAATTCAAGCCACGGTTCAGAAGAGAAATTTCAGCATCAGAAAAACTGTAATCGGAATAATTATACAATAAACCAGTCATTTTTTCGTCATTCGTCCGGTGGATTGGAAGCTGTCCACAGATAACTTCCTTTTCCTTGGGCCTCGACTCGTAGACCGTCCTCTGTTCTGAAACCTTTGCTTTACTGGGTATGGTAAACAGTTTTTTGACGAGGAATCCAAGGAAACCGTAACATTGGAATCTTTAGGTCTGGCTCCTGGATTAATAGCAGTTTTTGTCAAGGCTAATTGGTTCGGAGGGGGCGTGTCACTCAAATTAGAAGCAACAACACTGGTATTAGCTCCCTCCAAGCTAGTAGTGTGTAAATTAGCTTTTGTTGGCAACAAAGTGTCATTAATTGTTTCTGCAGCGGAAATTTCTTCTGCAGGAACAGAGTATTGAGTGCTATTTGTATTACCACGAGAACCAACAGTGTCATTATGCGTAGCATTATTGTTTCTAGGCCAAACAAATACCTGTCTTAATTTGAAGTCCTGGAAGTCTCTTTGCAATTTACGCATCTTTGTTGCCTTCAGTCTTTCGCTGAAGGCATTAACTTGTAAACATATATTATGTAACCTGCGGGTACAATAGTCCGCTTTAAAACGGCTACTGATTTCTTTAAAATTAGCATCTACTTTATCTCTTAACTCTACTTCTAAAGGAGAGAAGTAATCAAGAAGTAATTTAATGTACCTGTGTCCAAGATCTAAATTTAGATCCTGCCATTTTTTAAGAAGATCTGGATGTGCCTCTCCATAAGACGGCATGCACATAACACGCATCCCTCTTGGTACGATGGAATAGTGAAGACACGCCTCTAGATGTTGCCTTTGCCAGGCGTATCTTTGTAGTTTATACATATCATCCTCTAAGGCTTTTGATACAGCATTAAAATCAGCTATGTTGAAACCTTCCGTATTCACGGGAATGATGTGTTCAGCTTGCGAAAGGTCCAAGGTCAATAAAGGGTTGGATTGTAGGTGTAGCAAATCTTCAAGGTGCACTACTACTTCCCTCGTCCCTGGAACATAATCGAGTTCGATGTCTACAGTATTATCCATCGTGTGCTGGCGGCAAAGATAAAGTAGGTAGAAATAATACACAAAAAACTCTTCGCCGACAGCTGAAGAGAGAATACCCGTAACCACAGGAAAAAAATGTAGAAAAACAACCAGGTACTCTCACCACGAAGTAAAAAAGGCAGGCAATAAGTCCGTAGTGAACCAAAGCTCACTAGGAATCAGTGGCAATGTGCTAAAAAAGCAACAGCTTCCGCTAGTTCAATCAGCATAAAGTCACAAGTTGCTAAAACAAGAAATGCAGTCAAGCAGGAACCATAAATCCACTTTGTAGAATAATGAAAAAGTCCAAATATAAGGATAAACGTTTAATGTAAGCGCTTTCGCGTGGTCACCACCACGCTTCTTCAGACAGTACATAACAAAACTCAAATCATCTATTTATATACTAATGCATCTAAAAAGGGCGCCAAAATAAAACAATTTACTTAATCAATTAATCAATTTAAAATTCAATTTAAAAAATACATGCAAAAAGATGGTATGTAATACCAACTTTATAGAATATATGTAAATGTATAAATATTCCAGTCATTTAGAAAAACTTATATACGTAACCGATGCTGAAATATTGACATAAAACCATTGCTCAATGTGTGTTTCAAAATAATGGAAATCTTCATATTAAGGATGTTAGTAGATATATATGGGAGCATTAAGAATAAAATTATAATGAGAAACTGAAAGGGATAAAACAAATAAATAAATAAACAAATGAGGTGGGATGAGGAAGGGAACCCACATAAAACATTCAATATATTTAAAAAGGTTAAATATTAAATATTATAAAATGTAAATACTCATATAACATAAACTAATCTGCAACCAAAATATACATATAAAACCTGATGTATATTATATATGTGATAAATTATAATTCTTATAAGGCAGATGATTTTATTAAAAAATATATTCAATATATAAAAAATTTTTTAATAAATACACATATTAAAACCAAATATATGCACTTTATAAAATAACATATGTATACAGAAAATAACGTATATATATATAAAAATATGATTAATTAATTAATTAGTGTGTAAAAATATTTTAAAACTTTTTAGGACAAGATGCATAATGAAAAACAAGGAGGACATGGTATTTATGCTTAGAATGTTAAATCTAAATTATAGTTCATTAATAGGGCTGTATATAAAAATTTTTTATCTAGATTCCAAAACTGGTTTAATGGAGACTTGGTTATTAATACCAGGAAAATATGTGCAGCCAATCTCAATATCCATTTAACTCCTTATTTCTTAGGAGTAATGGATTATCCGCCTCTTTTACCAGGCATAACGATTTCTAATACCCTAAATACAAAGCCATGATGCGGCTGTTCCATTAAGTGCTTAGCTAGGGCATTGAGTTCATTATTCTTGCGAATATCATAAAGATGACCATAAATTCTATCTTTCAGGCATCTTTTAGTAGGACCAATATAGAACGATGTGCAATTTTTGCATGTAGCCAAATAAATAAGATTTTTGGTGCAGCAATTGGCATAAAACCTGGGATGAAAATTATAGTTTAAAATGGGATGTTTATAATCTATATCTTTTGAAATGTAACTGCACCTCCTACAGTTATAGCAGGGAAATGTACCTTGCTTATTGTTAGATAAACTCAATCCACCACTACTGATGGAATCATTACATAGTAGTTGTTTAAGATTCAGACTATTGGTGAACATAAAGTATGGTTTATTCCCTACTAGTTGTCTAACAAAAGGATCTACCATAAGTAATTTCCAGTTATTATGAAACACTTTCTTAATGGCGTTACTGATACTTGACTTCACTTCACTTCACCAATAGTCTGAATCTTAAACAACTACTATGTAATGATTCCATCAGTAGTGGTGGATTGAGTTTATCTAACAATAAGCAAGGTACATTTCCCTGCTATAACTGTAGGAGGTGCAGTTACATTTCAAAAGATATAGATTATAAACATCCCATTTTAAACTATAATTTTCATCCCAGGTTTTATGCCAATTGCTGCACCAAAAATCTTATTTATTTGGCTACATGCAAAAATTGCACATCGTTCTATATTGGTCTTACTAAAAGATGCCTGAAAGATAGAATTTATGGTCATCTTTATGATATTCGCAAGAATAATGAACTCAATGCCCTAGCTAAGCACCTAATGGAACAGCCGCATCATGGCTTTGTATTTAGGGTATTAGAAATCGTTATGCCTGGTAAAAGAGGCGGGGATAATTCATTACTCCTAAGAAATAAGGAGTTAAAATGGATATTGAGATTGGCTGCACATATTTTTCCTGGTATTAATAACCAAGTTTCCATAAAACCAGTTTTGGAATCTAGATAAAAAATTTCATACACAACCCTATTAATGAACTATAATTTAGATTTAACATCTCAAGCATTAATACCTTGTCCTCCTTGTTTTTATTATGCATCTTGTCCTAAAAAGTTTTGAAATATATTTTTATACACACTAATTAATTAATTATATTTTTATATATACACGTTATTTCTTATATTACATATGTCATTTTTTAAAGTGCATATATTTGGTTTTAATATGTGTGTATTTATTAAAATTTTTTATATATTGAGTATATTTTTTAACAAAATCATCTGCCTTGTAAGAACTATAATTTATTACATATATAATATACAACAGGTTTTATATGTAAATTTTGGTTACAGATTAGTTTATGTCATATGAGTATATACATTTTATAATATTTAATATTTAACCTTTTTAAATACATTGAATGTTTTATGTGGGTCCCCTCCCTCATCCCACCTTATTTGTTTATTTATTTATTTGTTTTATCCCTTTCAGTTTCTTATTATAATTTTATTCTTAATGCTCCCATATATATCTACTAACATCCTTAATATGAAGATTTCCATTATTTTGAAACATACATTGAGCAATGGTTTTATGTCAATATTTCAGCATCGGTTACGTATATAAGTTTTTCTAAATGACTGGAATATTTATACATTTACATATATTCTATAAAGTTGGTATCACATACCATCTTTTTGTATGTATTTTTTAAATTGATTTTAAATTGATTAATTGACTAAGTAAATTGTTTTATTTTGGCGCCTTTTTAGATGTATTAGTATATAAATAGATGGTTTGAGTTTTGTTATATATGTACTGTCTGAAGAAGCGTGGTGGTGACCACGCGAAAGCGCTTACATTAAACGTTTATCCTTATATTTGGACTTTTTCATTATTCTACAAAGTGGATTTATGGTTCCTGCTTGACTGCATTTCTTGTTTTAGCAACTTGTGACTTTATGCTGATTGAACTAGCGGAAGCTGTTGCTTTTTTAGCACATTGCCACTGATTCCTAGTGAGCTTTGGTTCACTACGGACTTATTGCCTGCCTTTTTTACTTCGTGGTGAGAGTACCTGGTTGTTTTTCTACATGTAGAGAAAAGTGGATGAGTTTTTATATAGAATTTTAATTATGTCAGAAAAAGTATTGGGAATGTTAAAATGCGAGAGGGTTAGAAACAAAAAGTCCCAATTAACTCTGTCGAAGGCCATAGAAGCATCGAGGGTTAATGCATATATTGGATTTTTATCTTTTTTTGTAAGTTGAATCAAGGAGTCGAGAGTTAGGGTATTATCCCATGCATGTCTTTGAGATGTGAAACCCGCCTGGTCAGGGGAAATTAAAGAGGGCATAATTTGTTTTTTAAGTCTGTTTGCCAGAATTGTTGATAGAATTTTTATGTCAACATTTATTAAAGAAATGGGTCTATAGTTGTGTGGGTCTGTTTTATCTTGTTTGTTCTTTAGAATCAATATGGTTTTTGAGGTATTCCAGTGTATATCAGAGATACCATTATTTATAATAAAGATGAATACTTTTAAAAGAAGAGAAGCTATTATTGGCTTGAAAGTTCTAAAAAATTCTGGAGTGAACCCATCTGGACCAGGAGATTTTCCTAATTTAAGATTAGAAATAACATATTGGACTTCTTGGAAGGTCAATGGAGCGGAAAGCGTGGACTTCTGATAATCATTCAGGGAGGGAAAATTTATGGCATTTAAGAAGTTCTCCATATTACTGCTATATATATATCTGAGAACAGGGAGAAAAATAGCTGTATTATTTCTGATTCAGCTTTATATAGTTTGTTTTGATATTGTATCATAGAGATCCTGGGCGAACTTTGGTTATTTTTAATTATTCTAGCTAAAGTTTTAGAAGGAATTTGTGCCCATTCAGAGTATGTTGCAATAAGTTTTTGTTCAAATAGGGAAAGATTTTGTTGATGAAGTTCCATCAATTCTTTTTGAGTGGTGGTAATTTCTTTGTCTAGGTCAGGGGTTGGGCTTAATCTTTGTTTCTTTTCTAAATCAGAGAGTCTCAAGATTAAGTTAGATTCCTTAACTTTGTAGAGTTTTTTTAAAATAAGAGGACTTGCTAATCAGCATTCCTCTCAGTTTGGCTTTGCAGGCCGCCCATTGAATATCAAGGGGAATTTGTGAGATATCAAGGTTAGCATCAAAATTTTTCAGGATTTCTTTAGTTTCTTGAATTATGTCTTTGTTACGAAGCAGGTTGTTGTTTAAAGTCCAATTAGCATAGAAATATGTTGAGTGTAGCTTCAATGTGTGAGAGATCTTGAGAGAAATTCTTGCATGATCAGAAAGAAACCTAGGTTCTGTAGTGAAGTTTATTGTGAGAGAAGAAAGGGATTCAGAAATCAGAAAAAAGTCCAAGCGTGACCAGGTGTTATAGCATTTTGAATAATATGTGAATATTTTTTCCTTCGTTGAAGCCTCACTACATGAAATAGGATCAATAAGGTTAAAGTCAGTTTAAGTTCTTCTAGAGCTAGGGAGGCTTGCAAGTTATACGAGGGAGATTTACTTGTACGATCTATGCTGGGATCTATAACAGCATTCCAGTCCCCCCTAGGATAAATTGGTGATTGTGGAAAGTGGATAGAATGTTGTATATCTCTAAAATAAAACCTTGTTGCTGTGCACATGGGCCATAAATATTAAGGAAAAGGATTGGTTTACTGGAGTTAGGAAGCTGAGATATGAAATAACACCATCTGCCGTTATTGTCAGAGTTGAAATCTGTAATTACACCTTGAAATTCTTTTTTAACTATAATAGCTACTCCCTTTGAGTTAGAGCTATCACCTGCAGCTATTATGGATCTTATTCATTTTCTCTTGACTTCTTTCGAAAAGTCATCTTTATGCATGTGTTTCTTGTAAGAAACAGATATTAGCTTGTGATTTGAACAACAAATGCAGTAAGAGGGATTTTTTAGATTTATTTTGTAAGCCTCTTGTGTTCCATGAATCAATGTGCCAGGCCATATTTAACTAGCTGCTACTAATGTATGGGTTTGAGGTATTGCTGCACCTCTTACTCTGAAAAGGTATCAGACCCGTGTGGTAGGAGAGGTTATAAAGTAGAGTTCGGTATTTTAAAGGAGTGGAGATCTGTATCCATCTTTCAGTCTCTATATATGACCTAATAATCACAGTGGTAGCATAGTACTTCTTCAAATGAACCCCGGTGCCTAACCACCCCAACCCCTTAGGTGAAGTAGTACTGGAATAAAAATAGAAATACCAATACATGTAAGCTGTATCATAAACAAACATTTGAAATTTACCATACACATTTGATACACGGAGTAAATTGTAAAGAAGTAATAAAACAAATATTAAAACTATACATATATACATATTAATCATCATCCAAAAATAAGTCGTACTAGACTTCAAACACCATGCTATCAAGAGCTACCATTTATAATAAAAAGAGTATAGACAGTCATAAGAAAGAGGCAGAAAAGAGGTAGGAGAAATAGAAAGAAGAAAAACAGGAATTAATACGTTAATATTGAGGGTGAGGATAAGTTTTGACCCTGACTGAGATTGGTAAAACAAATGTCCAGTAACATCAATGGATATACTATTAGAATAGTAGTGGTTAAAAAGCTAGGATAAACATATAAGAATGTCATTGCTAAACTTGAAAACATACAGATATATATACATGCATGTGTATAAATAGATTATCTATTTATCAGTAAATATACCTGTACTGTAATATAGATAAAGCTGAGTAAAACACATATATAAAGTGATTATATAAGTCTTAGTATAGGTAAAGGAAAGAGAGAGAAAAAAGACATAGAAGGAAGCTGATATTGTGCGGTAGACTTTAGTGGCAGGTGTGTTTTTCTAAAAAAAATATTTTAATGCTGAAATTAGTATTCTAAAACATATCCAATAATAGATTATGTTTAAACTTAATAGGTTATCACCTGTTACCAACACGTTAATGAGAAATAAACACAGGCATAACTGTAGATCACATCATATAGCTCATGCTGAGAGCTAAAAAGTAAATAATCTAGTCTTGTGTATCAAGGGTAAATATTAATAACCATAAATATGTTCTGGAACAGGAATAACAGTGTTAAACCTAGAAAAAAATGGTATTATAAGCTTGAAAGCAGCAACTTTGGATAGACTTAAAAGAGCTATACAAAAGCCCCTGTCCAGTAAAATTGTAGGTTTATATATATAAGCTACGTATTAAGCTAGCTTCATAATTCAGATGGTATTATGAACAAGACATTTTTGGTGGAAAGTAAAGTAAAAAAAAAAAAAAAAGCTTCTGTCTAGTAAAATTGTAATTTTATATGTACAAGCTATAAAGATAACTAAGTTTCTTGTTGTAGTTCGATTGCACTATGTAATATGGGACTTGTAGATCGAAGAGTGTTGGTGCGCATCGCAGCAGTAGTAAGCAGTTAAAACTGTTTATGCTAGGAGGTCTTTTATCTTCACCATGAATTATGATTAAGAGTATGTTATATACATCTTAAAAGGCTCCGGATCCTTAGCTGTTTGTAGGCAATATTGAAATGCGCGTATATCAAGTACATATTGAAGAAGTGGTGTTTGGCTAGGTGCACGTTACAGGGGAACCAATTTCTGTGTAGGAAAAGCTGGCAGATGTATGACCGAAAGAAAACAGATCCCCTGAGGCGCTGTATCCAGCAGAAGATTAGTTCCTAGCTGCCAAAAGACATAAATGTTCGCATATTAGCTTTCCAACTTGTTCAGCTGCATGCAATAATTTCCGCAATTCTTTATTTTCTGCACAGTCAGAAATCAACATAATTTTCTGTTTCAGCAATCCCATAACATGTTGTTGATACTTGAGCATATGAAACTGGAAGTTTAAGGCCCTAATTGCCAAGGTTGCAGATGTATAAACCTTCTTTCCCCATCTATTCAGTGCCCTTGAATCCCTGTCAGAGGGGGTAGGATTTTTTGCTGTTGAGGCCTTAACTCTCTTAGGACCCTGTGAAATAGTTTCAGGATCAGCAGCAGGGTTTCTTAACAAAAATTTGTGAGAGTCAGGGGACCCTGTAATATCTGTCAGGCTTGCTGGGAGCCGGAGGTAAGGAGTCAGGGGTCAAGCTCGACTCCGAAAACACATCATCCACAATGTCTAAAACAGGGGGTATGGCTAAAGGCCTGTGCTGAGGGAGGAGGAGGAAATCCCTGAGCCTCTTTTTTTGATTCTGAGAAATCTTGACTCTCCCAGTGAAAATGCTCCCTCAAAGTATGCAAGGTTTCTCCAAATGAATAATCCGCAGGAGGTGATGCAGATGGGATAGATTCCTCTGCATTAGAATGCTCATAGGGAGGTATAGATAATTCCTGATCAGAAGAAATAGAAACCTGATCTGAAGATTTATAGTCAGTGTCTTGCCTAGGCCTCTTATCAGGAGGGGGATGGGAACCCCTGATCAAGGTAATAAGTTCTTCAGCCATTTTGATCATCTGTTTTTTAGGCATAGTGGCCTATGCACGTGGCTCATGCATCAGTTTTTTAGCTTTAGAAGTTGCTTTTGTCTTTGGTTTTGCAGCTGTCGTCTGTTTGATGTAAAAATGTTGAGGCCTGAATATACTCTCAGAAGCCGGTGCCTGCTAAGCGGCTCCGGACCCATCCGAGGGAGATACATCCATGGGTCCAATACTTTGAGTATCTCGTGGCATGCCGGACTCCACATGGGCCTCGGTAGGGGCCTGCGACTCGAAAGTAGCGGGTATCAGGGACTGCAAAAGCACCTCACTGAGTACCGGCGAACCGGCGACTGGCTTGGAAGAAGTTTCGTCGTCGGTTTTGGACCTCGACTGTCTGTCTTTGTCCTTTTCTTTGCGTTGTTTATGTACTCCAGTAGTCAGATTGCTATCCGACAACATTTCAGGGTAGTTAAATCTGTTTCCAAAATAATAATAGTAATAACTATAAAAATAAAAAACAGCCACCAAGGACAAAACCGGTAGTCTTGATCAGTGAAAAATGAATTTAATAACACACTAAAACATAAATGACATGTTTTTGAGTGTTTGTGAGAATGAAATAGAGGAATTTTTCACTAGCTCTCACAGAACTGGACATTTTAATTTGACTTTGGACGACAGACATGCACTGAATGATTTAATGTGTGATACAGACATTACAGTAAGGCCAGCTGACAAAGGAGGGGGAATGATGATTTTTTTTATACAGACAGGTACTACCCTGATCTGTACTTGATGCTTGATTCAGATACTGCTTGTATAACTTTAGATAGATCAATGCTTAACGAACTGATAAGTAATGTAAGTGATGACCTTTTGAACCTTTATATGCAGAATTGTATTTCAAAGGAATTATATGATTTTTTTCAAGTGACACATCCTAAGTTACCTGCGATTTCAGGCTTACCTAGTTCATAAACATTCCATTAACCCACTCTTAAGACCTATAGTATCAGGGGCCGGTTGGGTTACTGAACCTTTATCCATCTGGATAGAATGACTTTTGAGACCCACTGTAGATAAGACCTCTACGGTTTTAAGAGATGCGGCACATTTTCTTCAGCAACTATATGACTTTGAGAACACTTATACTGGTCATGCTTGTTACCAATTAGTAACATTAGGCATAGTCAGCTTGTTTACAGTTATCCCCAATGATATGGTCTTAGATTTTGTTGCTGGCTATAACAGTAGGCCCCCACTGTTGGATGATAATACTATGAAGGGTATATGTCAAAGTTTAAAGATTGTTTTAAATAACTTTTAGTTATGTACTCACCATAACTTCAGATGTTTGGGATCCATCTCGCCTACATTCTGACTGATGGGTTCGGAGCCGACCCTCGGCTCCGACTCGGCACGCTTATGCCAAAGAGCGTAGTCTCTTATTGGCTGAGCTTACTATATCCCAGGATGCACCACTACCAATCCCCCAGATCTAGTTTGTCCGCATACGTGCACACATGCACGCACTGCTTATATAACATTGATAGATGATACAAGATAAAAAACAGTAGAACTCAAACCGTTCAATCTCTTCTGATCTCCAAGGCAGGGGGAAGGAGGGTGGGTATTAGGAATGTAGGCGAGATGGATCACAAACATCTGAAGTTATGGTGAGTACATAACTAAAAGATGTTATGTGATCCTATCTCGCCTACATTCTGACTGATGGGACAGCGTCCCTAGCACCTGAATCCTGGGTGGCTCACTGGAAAACACTCCTGAGTACCGTGGAACCAAATGATGCTCGCCCTTTAGATGTTACATCCAATTTATAGTGGGAAACAAAAGTGTGCGGGTTGGACCAAGTAGCCGCAGCACAAATCTCGGAAATAGCGAGCTTGGAATGGAATGCAACAGAGGTAGCCATAGCTCTAGTAGAGTGGGCTTTGACGGATGTTGTAAGTTGTTGATTTGAACTGGAATAAGCCTGAGTAATGCAATCTCTAATCCATTTGGCAATAGTAGCTTTAGTGATGGTCTTGCCCAGTTTGGTATCTGAAAAGGACACAAACAATTGATCTGTTTTCCGAACTTGTTGAGTCCTATCTAGATAGAAACGCAATTGCCTGTGAACATCCAATGTATGGAATGTGTATTCCGCCTTGTTTGAAAATTTTGGAAAGAAAACTGGTAACTCCAAGGACTGTTGGAGACAGAGATTAGAACAAACTTTTGGAACAAAAGATGGGTTAGGCCTAAGTGATACTCTATCCTTCTGAAAAATCAAGTACGGTGGTTTGATAGATAGGGCTTGAAGTTCTGAAACTCTTCTTGCAGAGGTAATTGCAATTAAGAAGGCAGTTTTCCAGGACAGATATTTCAACTCACATGTAGCAGCCGGTTCAAAGGGGGAAGATGTTAAGGCACGAAGTACCAAATCAAGATCCCACGGAGGCGCAGGATGAAAAACTGGGGGTCTTAAAAGTACAGCACCTTTCATGAAAGTTTTACATAATCTGTTGCTCATCAACGGGGGGTCTATGGATTCGTGAAATTTGGAGATAGCTGCTAGTTGGACTTTAATAGTCGAGACTGAAGATCCTTGATGAAACAAGGATGTTAAAAATTTCAAAACCTCTGGTATCGGGGCAGTAATAGGGTCTAAGCCTTTAAGTTGAGCCCAGATCGCAAACCTCTTCCACTTACTGTGATACAATTTCTTAGTGGAGGGTTTGTGGGCTGAAGATAAAATGTGAATAACTTCCGGGTCCAAGACGTGATTTCTGACTAAAGTCGGAAGTGGAGGAGCCAAGCTGTTAGTTTCAAAGTGTGAAGGGACTGGTGCTGTTGTCCCGACTGATGAATCAGAAGGTCCGGAGTTAGATCCAAAAACCAAGGACCGTCCAGAGCAAATTTCTTTAGGTAGGGGAACCATACCTGACTAGGCCAGTATGGAGCAATTAGAATCATTGTGGACCCCAATTGGGAAGCTTTCTGGATGACTTTGGGGAGGAGCGGAACTGGAGGGAAAGCATAAAGTAGTCCTGCTGGCCAAGGTTGGACTAGAGCATCTGTAACTGCCTCCCCTTGACGCGGGGTCAAGGAAAAGAACCTTCTGCACTTCGTGTTTTGTGGCGTTGCAAATAGGTCGCAGCACGGGGTCCCCCATCTTTTGAAAACCTGAGCTGCTACTGTTTCGTTCAGGGACCACTCGTGAGGAGAGAGAATAGTCCTGCTTAATCTGTCCGCCAATACATTGGATTTCCCTGGAATGTGGGTCGCTACCAGGAAGCGGTTGGTAGCTACCGCCCATTCCCACACCCTCATGGCCTCTCTGCAAAGGGGGTAAGATCTGGTCCCTCCTTGTTTGTTTAGATACCAGACAACCGACATGTTGTCTGTTTGGATAGCGATAAAGCCTTGAGGGAGAAACTTGTGGAGGGCCTGTAGGGACAGAAGTACAGCCCTCATTTCCAACACATTGATATGAAGTAGTGTCTCGTTCGGAAGCCAAGAACCCTGAACTGACCTGCCCAGACAATGCCCCCCCCACCCCATCTGAGAGGCATCCGTTGTCAAGGTGGCCACCGGAGGGGGTATAACAAAAGGTCTTCCCTGATTCAGATTGGATGACTGAAGCCACCAGCGGAGGTCCCGTTTGCACGTTTCTGTAATCAGTATGTGATGATTGAGAGGGAGATCCTGAAAAGACCATTGTGTCGATAACAGCCACTGAAGAATTCTCATGTGCAATCTTGCCAGAGGAACTAAAAGAACCGTGGCAGACATTGAACCTAAAAGTTGCAGGACCAACCTGGCTGGGGCTTTGGATTTTGGGAGCAGGGCTCTGACTTGACCTTGTAATGTTTGTATCCTTTCGGTAGGAAGGAAGATTCGCATCAATTTTGAGTCTATCTCTGCTCCTATGAATCTTATGCGCTGAGAGGGCAGCAAGACAGACTTTGACCAGTTGAATGTAATTCCCAGGGTAGCACCCAGGGAGATGGTGGCTTGTAAGTTCTCTAGTAGTAGATGCCTGGTGGTGGCAGTCAGGAGCCAGTCGTCCAGATAGGGAAACACTTTGAATCCGAGACTCCTCAGGTGAGCAGTCACTACTGCCAAACATTTGGTGAACACCCTGGGGGCTGTGGTGAGACCAAAGGGCAGTGCGCAAAATTGGAAATGACTGTCTCCCAGGCTGAAGCGCAGATACCTCCTGGACGCCTGATGTATCGGTATGTGATAATAGGCGTCCTTGAGATCTATGGAGCACATCCAAACATCCTTCTCCAACAATGGGAGAATGGATTGTAAAGTGACCATTCGGAATTTGGACTTCAAGACGGAGTGGTTTAGTTTGCTGAGATCCAAAATGGGTCTCAGGTCCCCTGTCTTTTTTGGCACTAAAAAGAACCTTGAGTAATTTCCGGATCCGATCTGGTCTGTGGGGACCGGTTGGATGACTCCTTTTTCTAGCAGCTTTGAAGCTTCTGCGGCTGCAATATCTCTTTGACTGGGTGGTGGGTCCGGGATTTTTTTGGACGGTGGAGGTGGGTGTGTGAAGGGAATGGTGTAACCTCCGGCAATAATCCGAAGCACCCATCTGTCCTGAGTAATAGACTCCCAGGCTTTTAGGTGCTTGGCGAAACGGCACCCGACTGGCTCCGGAGCAGCACAGCCGGGCAATCCCTCACGAAGTGTGGGAGGCTGAAGAGCCACGAAAGGACTCGCGGTCTCCAGCGTTGCGGGGCCCTCTGCCGCCTCTGGGACGGCGTCTCCCAGAAAAATTTCCCCGTCCTCTGCCTCTGGAAGGGGAATCTTCCTGCTGTTGAGGAAAGAACTTCTGTGATTTGCGGAACCACATCTTCCCTCCTCTTTTAGCCTTGGGATAAGGCCGAAAGGGAGTGGAATAACGTGCTCCTACGGCAGATAAAGTTTTTCCCTCTTGCTCACAGCGGGTAAGAGTGTCTTTTACCTTGGGTCCAAACAAAGAGGACCCATCGAAGGGAGCGTCGGCGAAGGAAGACTTGAAGGCCTCCATGGAAATGACACAACGGAGCCAGGCTTGTCTCCGTAGAGCCACGCCTGTGCCTGCGCTCTGCCCCTTCGGCCGCATATGAAATGAGCCTCATGGACGAGTTAGAAATTGAGGTAAGGATAGCAACTGAGAGCTAACCGACTGGGCTAGCTGCTCAGGTAGGTTACCTGAGAGGGAGTCTGACAGCTCCTTGACCAGATCCCTCTGTAGTCTGGTGAAATGTGCCAAATAATTCAGGGACCTCAGAGTAAAGGCCGCTGAAGTCAGGTGCGCTTCCTGCAGTCCATGCTCCTAGACTCCTTATTAGGAGGATGGACGGACGTTGAAGCCTCTGCCACGTCCTGTTGCGTAGCAGATGCCACCACCATGGCATCTACAGCCACGCCTTTCGTCAAGAACTCCTTCTCGGGTGGGGAAGACAAAAATTTGTTAGGGCGAGAAGGGACTGGTTCCACAGTATCTGGGTGTTCCCACGCCCTCCGACAAACCAAATCCAGGAGCTCGTCGAAGGGCGGAGACACCCAGGAGGTGGAGGGCTGAGCCCCGAAGGCCTTGAGAAGCACTGACTCATCAGCGGAGGGGGGTTTGGAAATCCAGCCGCCTCGTTGCTTAAGGATCTCTAGAATGTCTGCAAATGAGACATCATCCGAGGACGACCTTGGGGACCCCTCCGCATCATCAAGATCAGTGTCCGATGTAAGAGACTCGGGGGAGTCCACGTGCTTCCTCTTGCACGATCTCTTCCTTGGGGGCTCTTCCGAAGACAACTCCGAAGAACCCTCAGGAGGAGGGGAACCCCCAGCGGGGGTAACCTCAGGCCCCGGGGCTCCGCTGTCTAGAGACAGGGGAACTGCCAAAGACCCAGTCTCCATGCCCAGGGAAGGTGCCGGTAAAGCCGCAGAGATGACCGAAGAAGACTTGGCCAAGGCACTCCTCATAGCTCTGAAAGCCGGACCCCCAGAATCCTGGGAGTGTCCGGTCCCCGGAGCCATGATAGCCGACGGAAGTCCCGCGGCCGAAGCACCGAGAGGGAGGCTCGGAACCGACAGCATTGGTCCCGAAACGTCACCCCCGGGTCCGGCCGAGGAAGTCCGTGTGCTAAACTCGGACCCGAAGGCCGGGGTTGGAGTAAGGGTCGGAGCCGACCCTAGGATCTCTATCGGCCCCATCAGCACCTGCTCCGACGGAGCCGAAGCGGTCGGAGGAGGAATAGCAATGGATTGGGCTATCGGCTCCGAAGCCAAATGGGTCGGAGCCGAAACAAATTTTTGAAAGACTGGGGACTGGAACAGTCTTTGGAGCACCCTGTCTATGTCCGAATCTGACATCCTCGATGACCTGGAAGAGACCGAACGGGTCCGAGTAGGTCTCTCCAATGGCTCCACGGGACTAAGGGACCGGCTCCGAGGCGACTCGATAACTATCGGCGCCGATGGAGTGGCCAACTCAATTTCCATCGGTGACGAAGAGGACTTCGGCGCCGAGGAGGAAGTGTCTGAGCAGACAACCTTCATCGGCTCCGAGATCAGTGGAGCCGATGAAGGTGACCCGCCTCTCGATGCCCCAGCCGTCGGCTCCGAGCCCAGAGGAGTCGAGACTGGAGGCATCGAGGCAGACCGTTCCACCCTCGGCTCCGAAGTCCGTGGAGCCGAAGGAGAAGCCTGCCTATGTCTTTTGGCGGTCGGGTCCGACGGACTGGTCGGAGCTGACGCCCTTTTCTTTTTAGCAGGAGAGGATGCTAAAGCTTCTTCAAAAGAGGGTTTTATAAGACCTTTCAAAATAAGTTTATTTTTCCTCTCTTGGAGGACCCTCGAGGAAAAAGCGTGACACACGCTGCAGGACTCATGCAAATGTTTGGCGCCCAAACAATATACACAGAGAGAGTGGCCATCTGTGATCGACATCTTAAAGCTACACTTAGTGCACTTTTTAAATCCTGAAGGCCGAGGTGCCTGTGACATTATAATAATCCAAACACAGTACTAGCCAAAATAGACACAAGAAACACACTAACACTGTAGAATTTTCTTGCTCCCTCTTTCTCTTTACTTTTCTGTCCTTATATGAGGACTAACACAACCAAAATTAGAAACAGATCCACTAAACTTAAAATAACAGGAACTGGCCGACTACGAAGTGACAGGGGAAGGCCCTTCAACTCCTATGGGACCTAGTCTGTCAAAAAAAAATGGTCACACACAATATTTCCCAATAAAAAACTCAATCAGACACAAAAAGCACTAGATAGCTGTTAAAACAGCTTTTTGTTAAATTTTAAAGAAGATCCTGACAGGAAAGTTAGTGAATAAAACACTACTTAGCTCAGCCAAGCTCGAGACCACGTCTTCGCTTGTTAGCGGCAAACGAGATCTGGGGGATTGGTAGTGGTGCATCCTGGGATATAGTAAGCTCAGCCAATAAGAGACTACGCTCTTTGGCATAAGTGTGCCGAGTCGGAGCCGAGGGTCGGCTCCGAACCCATCAGTCAGAATGTAGGCGAGATAGGATCACATAACATCAATGCTTTTTGCTTCAATAAGAAGATTTATTTACAGCGCAAGGGTGTTGCCATGGATACACCCTGCTCGAACAGCTATGCAAATTTCGTTCTAGCTGAGTGGGAACATAAGTTTGTTCTTGATGCAAACAACCCTTGGAATGAATACATTTTATTCTATTGAAGATTTGTTGACTATGTTTTTTTTTTTTTGCTGTGGACAGGTGATCAGGAACAATTATGCAATTTTGTTAAGTACTTGGGAGTCCACTACTGACTTTCTCCGATTTACACTACATGTTGACACTAAGCGCATAGAGTTTTTAGATGTGGTGACAGAATTGGATGCAGAAGGCAAATTTACTACATCATTATTTCGGAACTCATGTTGGAAGAATGCCCTGTTGGATAGAGACAGTATGCGTCCTCCACATATATTCCCTAATATCATCAATAACCAGTTTTTGAGAGATTCTAGGTTGTGTAATCAGGATACAGATTTTTTTAGAACAAGCTAATAAAATAGTTGATAACTTAAATCGTGGTTACAAGAAAGAGGTGATTAATAAATTTACTGTTAATCTAGACAGAACGCGTAGAGGTAAAGGCAAGTCCTGGTTCTCTGCCACACAGAATTCAGGTGAAGGGAGGGTTGTGATTAACTCTTCATATGTAAGGGTCCCACATGTGTTTAATAGTGATAGTAGTTTTATTTGTAATATTATACGCAGAAACTGGACATTACTATTGGCAGATGACCAGATTAAAGGACTAGTTGGTGCTACACCTCATTTTTATTACAAGAAAAATAACAATTTGAAAGATTTGTTGTGCCATAGACCATTTAATACTAATTCTTGTAGATTTATGAGTAATAAGAAAGGCACTTTTCCTTGTAGGAGATATAAGGTATGTCCTTTTATCAGTAATTTGAATGTATTTATACATCCGAATACTGATGAGTTATTCTTATAAAGGATATGCCACTTGCACCACTAAGAATGTGGTTTATATTGTGAAGTGCAGTCGATGTGCTAGTTTCTATGTAGGGAAGAGGAATCAAATGTTTAAACAACGTACATTACAACATTAATATGTTATACATAGTCAATCAGAACATAATGCTCTTTTTCAACATATAAGAAGTTTTCCTGATCATAGTTTTTCCTACATGGTGATTGATACTGTTAGTCCCAACATCAGAGGGGGAGATTTACATAATGTCGCTGAGGATAGAGACCCACTGGATAGCGGATCTGCGAGTCCATGTTCCACCTGGCTTAAATGCTTTTCTTCCCCTCAAACCCATTTTGAAGTCTCGCAGATTATAAGTGGAATATTTGTTTTGGTGTGTTTTAATGTGTTACTTTTATGGCAAGCATTTATATTATATAATAATTTTTAAGTATTTATAACTAATTGGATCTTTCTGTATTCATTGTTATTAGTTTTTTAGGAAGTGATTTAAGACATGTTTGCATTTTCTACTGGTCAATTGCTTTTTAAATGAGTATTTAAGTATACGTTTGTAAATGAAATGTGGGTCTGATGAAGGAAAGTCATTTCTGAAAGCACTAATCCTGTATTTTACGAATAAACTGTTTTATACTTTGTGCTGTGGTGACCCTGACATTGTTTGTTTGGATTCTCTACATTTTGTCTATGGAAGGGTTTTTAGTTCCTTGTTCTTTATATCTACAGGATGGTGAAACATACGTTTAACAGACCCTATCAACTTGATCTGAGGTAAAAGAGAGAAGGATTCTGGGTAGAGGTGAAGCTCAAGAGTTTTTGGCTGGAGCGAGATGTAGTATCTGCCAAGCTAGTTCAGATATCAGAACCAAACCTATCTGTCAAGGATAAAATGATGATTAACATCGGTTCATATGTTTAACAGACCCCACTGACTTCCCTTCTAGTTTTTCTGAACACACCGCAAGATGAGGTCCAAAGAGAAAATGCTTATCGTAAGATGCATTCATTGTCCCTTAACATCCTCACACAGGAAGTGGGTTTTCATCCAAGAATGTCTCCTGACAACTGGCCTTGTTACTGGCCTTGTTACAGAAGCCCTGGATACTGTATCCACATCATCATACCTACACACTGTACAGCATGCCTTCCCAGTAATAAAACTGAACCTCACTAATCACATCAGCCTTTAGGATTCTACCCTGCACTCCCCCAAAACTATCCTGAGCTTGTTGGTGATGTGCTCCTGATATTTCTGAATATAAATCTGGACATTCTGGTCCCCGAAGGCCAGGACTGTAAACTTTTTTGCCAAACCACTCTAACAATCTGCTTTTTCAGTCATTGGGAATAATATTCTACCCTAAGCCCATCTATTTCCTTAAGAAGTTTCCAGGGAGGAACACTGTACATGGATTTGAAACTGAACTTTTATACAGAAACTTGCAGAGCTCCTGCACTTTTATAAAATTAGTCAGGTGACTCAGGGGTGGGGTGTTGTAAGTCTGGCTCCAAGGACGCTGTTAGACAAACATCTTAAGATTTTCTTGTACTTTAAGGATAGCCATGACTTAGGGGACCCAAGCCACAGCGGGTCGCGTTTTAGGGATGTCAGACCTCCTAAGCCTGCCACCTGAAGTGTTTTCTCATAAGTGAGACACTGTCCCCATATGATATGTCCTTTGGTGGGGAATCAGAGACCAAAATGGCCTATTTGTGCGACATGTTATAGGGAAGGAAAGAGTGTAGTCCAGTTCCTTCTACTCATCCTTAGGATCAGAGGAAAGTACAGTTGTGTACACTTACCATAAATGCAGATGTTCAAGTGTATTCACTGTTGCAGTCATTACATTTGGGTAGAATCCCAAAGCTATGGTTGGGAGGCTGGAGCTAAACAGCATGAGGTGCGGCTATAAGGCCCTGCAGAATTGCAGTGACAAAGCCTGCCCTGGACTTAGAGAGGCAAATGATAATGCTTTGTAAAGGTGTGAACAGAACTCCAAGTAGCAGCCTCTAGAATGTCTTTGGTTGGTACTCCTCTGAGAAAGGCTGCTGAAGTAGCTGCAGCTCTGGTGGAATGAGACCTAATGCCTTTGGACACAGGTTTACCATGGTGTAAGTAGCAGACACGGATGCAGTGGCTTATCAACTTTGAAACTGTCTGCTTTGAAATAGCCTTTCCTTCTGATCCTGCAGCATACATCACTATTAATTGCTCAGTTTTTCTTAGAGCTTTAGTCCTGCTCAAGTAGAATCTTAGCTGTCTGTGTATGTCCAAGCAATGCAGAATTCTCTTCCCCTTGTTCTTCGGATTTGGATAAAAGGTTGGCAGATATCTTGTTTGGTTAAGAGCCACACTGGAAACCACCTTAGGCATAAATGTAGGATTTGTCCTCAGAGACACCCTGTCTGGGTAAAATATGATAAAAGGCTCTACAGCCATGAGGGCCTGTAGCTCTGAAACTCATCTTGCTGAAGTAATTGCTAGTAGCAGAGCTGTTTTCCATGACAAGAACTTTATATCAGCGGTAGCAGCTGGTTCAAATGGAGGCAGGGTAGGCAGGGTAAGCTTTTCCAATACATAATTGAGGTCCCATGCAGGTAATGGTGATCTTCTAGGAGGCCTTAAATTTTTGGCTCCTCTAAGATACTGCTTTAGTAAAGGATGAGAAAAGATTGGTGGCTCTGTATTGTAATGAGCCGAAATGGCAGAGTCATGGATTTTAATTAAAGAGAAAGATAGGCCTTTGTCAAGCATCTCAGTTAAGTATTGTAATATCTGAGGAATATTTGGTTCTGCCATATCAGTTCCTTGTGCTTGATTCCAAGCACAGAATCTCTTCCATTTATCAGCATAAGATTTTCTAGTACTAGGCCTTCTGGCTTCCAAAATGACATCCATCACAGCTTTACTGAGAGGAGTTGTTTGTATAACTACATGATCAGCCATGCTGCTAGGTTCAGTGTCTGGAGATGATTGTGCAGGATCAGATTGTTTTGCTGCGACAGTAGTTGAGGTCTATGAGGTAAGGTCCAAGCTGGGTATTGAGACAAGTTCCTTAGGACAGGGTACCAGTATTGGCGGGGCCAGTCCGGGGCAATTAGTATCATCTTTGGTTTCTCGTGTCTGACATTTAGGAGGACCTTGGGAAGAAGAGGCAGAGGAGTAAACCAATAGGTTTTTCCCACTGAAGGATTGGGCGTCCACTTTCCATGCTTGTCTGTGATAAGTCCTAGTGCAGAATCTTTTCAATTGATAATTCTGAGGAGAGGCAAATAGATCTATGTCTGGGCTCCCCCATTTCTCCGTTATGCTGAAGACTTGTGGACTTAGTTTCCACTCGTGAGGGTCCATAAGGTTTCTGCTCAAATCATCTGCCAGAGTATTTTGCTTTCCTGGCAGAAATTGAGCTTGGAGATGTATTTGGTAGGTCAAAACTGTGTCCCACAGTGCCATGGCTAATCTGCAAAGAGGGTATGAGTGTGTACCCCCATGCTTGTTTATATACAACATGACCGTGGTGTTGTCAGTCTTTATCAGTAGTTGTCCTGGATGAAGTAAGCCCTTGAAGGCTGTTTGGGCATTTTGAACAGCTAGCATCTCTTTCTGGTTGATATGTAGATGCATTTGTTTTGGGGTCCATATGCCTTGAATGCATCTTCCAGCCATGTGGCCCCCCCCAGGCATAATCTGATGGGTCTGTTGTTAAGGTTTGGCTGGCAGGGGGTAGAGTGAAGGCCCATCCCATGATTTGGTGACATGCCTTTGCCCACCATGGAAACTCCTGTTGTAGGCAGGGTATGAGAGGAATCATTGTTTCCAGACTCTGAGAATGTTGACTCCATAAACTTTTTAGGTACCACTGAAGTTTCCTCATATGCAGTCTTGCATATGGGATCAGTAGGATGCAGGATGCCATGAAGCCCAAAGCCTGCAGAATTTGTCTTGCAGATAACTGGGTTTTTGTTGCCATCAGTTTGAAGTAAGTAGTCAGTTGCCTTTTCTTGTCTGGCGTGAGGTAAGCCATCTGGGCAGTTGTATTCAAGCTTTTTTTTGAGGGGGTACCAGTTGTGATTTATTTTCGTTTATTGTGTACCCTAGGCATGTTAGAAGCCTTTTCACAAACACTAGGTGTTGAAGAAGAATGTCCTTGCTCTCTGCTTGAATGAGACAGTCGACCAAGTAAGGGTATATTTGTATACTTTTTTGTCTGCAAAATGCAATTACTGGTGCCAGGCACTTTGTGAAGACCCTGGGCACAGTAGATAAGCCAAAGGGCAGTGCAGAGAATTGGTAATGCATTAAGCCAGCCTTGAATTTGAGGCAGATACTGCACGATTGTCTTACTGGGACATGCAGGTAAGCCTCTTTTAGGTCTAATGTCACCAGCCAAGCATTCTTGCCCAGCATGTAAAGTCAGCATTTTGAATTTTGGAATGTCCAGGTATGTGTTCAAAATTGATAAATCCAGTATTGGCCGCCAGGCCTTGTCCTTTTTGGGTACCAAGAACAGTCTTTTTCCTGTTCTGGTACTGGCTGAATGGCCCCCATATCCATGAGAGACGTAACCTGTTTCTGTGCCTCTGCCCATTGAATTTTGGGCAGATCTGGCCAACCGTTTGCCATTGTTAGAGTGTGGAAATGGAATCGGTATCCCTGTGATACTATGTTTAGTACCCACTTGTCCTGGGTTAACTGCCAATTTTGAGCAAAAAGTGCTAATTTTCCCCCTAAGGGTACTGCCAAAAGATAAGTGCTTGGTGTAGGCAGAGGGAAGTAATTGGGACTGTTTTCTGTAGGTTTGCACTTTATCTCCTCCAGATTTGAAGGTAGAAGTGCGCCATTGCTTTGACCTGTATGAATCTTGCACCTGGTATCTGGTATCCTAAGGGCGCCTGGATTTGCCCCTTTGAGCTCTGTCTGACACAGGAAAGGACCAATTCTTTGTAGGCCAGTATCTACTGAATCTTGGTGGCTGCACTCGTAAGAAGTCTTTAACAGTTTGCATAGACTTAGCTTTGCCTTCCATTTTCTTTAAAACCTCTTCTGCCTTAATACCAAACAGAGAATCATGCTGTAAAGGTGCATCTAGCAATTTAGCTTTAACATAATCAGGCAAATGTTGTTCCTTTAGCCAGGCATGCCACCTAATCACAGATCCAGTAACTGCGGCCCTGCAAGAGGCCTCTAAGGAGTCAAAACCACATTGTAAAGTATGCTGTCCAACCTGTTCAACTGCATGCAATAATTCCTGCAATTCTTTATTTTCTACACATTCAGAAATCAACATCATTTTCTGTTTCAGCAATCCAATAACATGTTGTTGATACTTAAGCATATGAAATTGACAGTTTAAGGCTCTGATTGCCAAGGTTGCAGATGTATAAACCTTTTTTCCTTATCTGTCCAGTGCCCTTGAATCTCTGTCAGACACTGAAAACACATCATCCACAATGTCTAAAACAGGGGGAATGGCTAAAGACCAGTGCTGAGGGAGAAGGAAATCCCTGAGCCTCTTTTTTGATTCTGAGAAATCTTGACTCTCCCAGTGAAAATGCTCCCTCAAAGTATGCAAGGTTTTCCCAAGTGAATAACCCTCAGGAGGAGAAGCAGATGGTATAGACTCCTCTGCATCAGAATTCTCATAGGGAGGTATATATAATTCCTGATCAGAAGAGGAGTCAGAAGAAATAGAAACCTGATCTGAAGATTCATAATCAGTGTTTTGCCTAGGCCTCTTATCTGGAGATGGATGGGTACACCCCTGATCAAGGTAGTAAGGTCTTCAGCCATTTTGATCATTGTTTTTTAGGCATAGAGGACTGTGCATGTGGCTCACACGTCGGTTTTTTAGTATTAGAAGTTGCTTTTGTCTTTGGTTTTGCAGCTGTCGTCGGCTTGATATACAAATGTTGAGGTCTGAATACACCCTCAGAAGCCGATGCCTGCTCAGCGGCTCCGGACCCATCTGAGGGAGATACATCCGTCGGTCCAATACGTTGCATATCTTGCGGCATGCCGGACTCCACATGGGTGTTGGTAGAGGCCTGCGACTCGAAGGTAGCGGGTATCAGGGGCTGTGAAAGCCCCTCACCAAGAACCAGCGAAACGGCGACTGGCTTAGGAGAAGCTTAGTCATCGGTTTTGGATCTCGACTGCCTTTCTCTGTCCTTTTCTTTGCGTTTTTTTATGTACCCCGGTAGTCAGATTGCTATCCAACGACATTTCTGGGTAGTTAAATCTGTTTCCAAAATACTTTGAGGCAAAAATATACCGACGCTTAATAGTGCGTAGGTTAAATCTAGCACAAAACAGACAGCCAAGCACGTTGTGATCAGGGCCTAGGCAAGGAATACAGTATAAATAATGGAAATCCTTATGAGGTATTTGCTTCCCACAAGTAAAACAATTATTAACTTTTTCTGACATCGGTATGGAGCAAGAAAAAGTTTCCCCAACAGGGTACTCAGCTTTAGTGAAGACTTCGGTTATGAAACTCAAACTCAAATATTTCAGTAGTTGGCTGACCGGCACTTGCGAAATGCTTCTGCTTCAGGCACCGCGTGGCAAGAAAGACCAAAGAAAATGGCGTCGGCTGCATGTTTTATACCCCTGACGACCTGACGTCATGGAAGAGGAGACAGCAACCGACGCAGGACCCAAGATTTTGGAATTCAGACCGACTGAGGGCAACCTTGCCAGCAGATTACCCAAATGTAATGACTGCAACAGTGAAACACGAAGAACATTTTGAACCTCTCACTGGGAAAAACTCACTCTAATCAGTAAATGCATGAAGCATACCACGAATAATGGCAAATTCCTTTGGATGTAATATGACATTTCATCTGACAGGTGCAACGGCAGGTTCACTGTCACACTGTGTACACACAACACACATTCCCCGTAATACACAAGCAATATTAAAAGCTTGTCAGCACATTATCCAAGGAAAAAATTAGGTTGACAAAGAAAAATGGCAGGTTATATTGTCACACTGTGTACACAAACAGAATATACTCCATACCTGCACATGCAACACACTGAAAAGTACAGCTGTGTACACTAGCCATAAATGTAGATGCTCGAGTGTATTCACTGTTGCAGTCATTACATTTGGGTAATCTGCTGGCAAGTTGCCCTCAGTCGGCCTCAATAACAAAGTCTTGGGTCCTGCGTCAGTTGCTGTCTCCACTTCCTTGACGTCAGGTCGTCAGGGGTATAAAACATGCAGCCGATGCCATTTTATTCAGTTTTTCTTGCCCCAGATGTCAGGTGCCCCCCAAATGGGAAGCAAAAATATATATTATATATAAATAAACAACAATATATGTAACTGAACTTTCAGCAACATAAACTTTACCTTCATCTAAAAGCAAATACACCACAAAGGCTTTAGAAAATAGTGAAGGAAAGAGAAGTTATAAAAATGGGGGATGGCGGGTGGGTAACCCAGACTGCAACAATGAATACACTCAAACATCTACATTTATGGTAAGTGTACACAACTGTACTATGTTCTTCGTGTTTCACTGTTGCAGTCAATACATTTGGGTAGAATCCCAAAGCTATGGATGGGAGGATGGAACTAAATAGCATTAGGAGCGGCTATAAGGTCCTGCAGAACTGCAGTGGCAAAGCCTGCCCTGGATTTGGAGAAGAGAGGCAAATGATAATGCTTTGTGAAGGTATGAACAGAGCTCCAAGTAGCAGCATCTAGAATGGTTAGAACTCCTCTGAGAAAGGCTGCTGAGGTAGAGGCAGCCCTGGTGGAATGTGACCTGATCCCCTTGGGCACAGGTTTACCATGGTGCAAGTAGCAGAAACGAATGCAGTGGCTTATCCACTTAGAAATAGTCTGCTTTGATATAGTCTTCCCCTCTGATCCTGCAGCAAATGCCACCAGTAGTTGCTCAGACTTTCTCAGAGATTTGGTCCTGTTTAAGTAGAATCTTAGTTGTCTGTGTACGTCCAATGAATGCAGAATCCGCTCCCCCTTGTTCTGCGGATTTGGGTAAAAGGTTGGCAGGTGAATTGTTTGATTAAGAGCCACACTGGATACCACCTAAGGCATAAAGGAAGGATTGGTCCCAAGGGACACCCTGTCCGGGTAAAATATAATAAAAGGCTCCACAGCCATGAGAGCCTGTAGTCCTGAAACCCTTCTTGCAGAAGTGATTGCCAAGAGGAAAGCTGTTTTCCAAGATAAAATTTTTATATCCGCAGTAGCTGCTGTTTTTTCCAGCACAAAATTGAGGTCCAAGGCAGGAGTTGGTAATCTTCTGGGAGGCCTTAAATTTTGCCACTCTAAGATGCTGTTTAAGCAGAGGATGAGAAAAGAGGGGAGGCTCCGTGTTGTAATGAGCCGAGATGGCAGAGGCATGGGTTTTTATTGAAGAAAAAGATAGGCCCTTGTCAAGCATCTCAGTCAAGTATTATAAAATCTGAGGGATATTTGGTTTTGTTGTGACCGTTCCTTTTGCTTGGTTCCAAGCACAGAATATCTTCCATTTATCACCATAAGATTTTCTAGTACTAGGCCTTTTGACTTCCAAAATGACATCCATCACAGATTTACTGAGAGGTGTTTGAATAATTAAATGATCAGCCATGCTGCAAGGTTCAGAGTTTGGAGCTGAGTGTGCAGTATTTGATTTGATTGTTCTGCTGAGACAGTAGATGAGGTATTTGAGGCAAGTACCAAGGAGGGAGTTGAGACATATTCCTTAGAATTGGATACCAGTGCTGGTGAGGCCAGTCTGGAGCAATCAGGATCATTTTTGTTTTTTTCCTGTCTGACCTTTAGTAAGACCTTGGAGAGAAGAGGCAGAGGAGGAAAGGCATAGACTGATAAGTTTTTCCAAATGAAGGATAGGGCATCCACTTTCCATGCTTGTCTGTGATAAGTCCTTGTGCAGAATTTGTCCAGTTGATAATTTTGGGGAGAGGCAAATAGATCTATGCCTGGGCTCCCCCATTTCTGTGTTACCATGCTGAAGATCTGTGGATCCAGTTTCCACTAGTGTGGGTCCATAAGATTTCTGCTTAGGTCGTCTGCCAGAGTATTTTGTTTTCCTGGCAGGAAATGAGCTTGAAGATGTACTTGGTAAGTCAAAGCTGTGTTCCACAATGCCATGGCTAGTCTGCAAAGGGGGTAGGAATGTGTACACCCCTGCTTGTATATGTACTGCATAACTGTGGTGTTGCCCGTCTTTATCAGTAGTTGTCCTGGATGAAGTAAGTCCTTGAAGGCTGTCAAGAGCATTCTGAACCGCTAGCATCTCTTTCTGGTTGATATGCAGATGCATTTGGTTTGGGCTCCATATGCCCTGAATGCATCTCCCCGCCAGGTGCCCCCCCCCCCCCCCCAGCATATTCTGATGCATCTGTAGTTAGGGTTTGGGTGGCAGGGGGTAGAGTGAATGATAGTCCCTTGTTTTGATGACATGTCTCTGCCCACCAAAGAAACTCCTGTTGTAGGCAGGGAATGAGAGGAATCATTGTTTCCAGACTGTGACAATGTTGACTCCATAAACTTTTTAGGTACCATTGAAGTTTCCTCATATGTAGTCTTGCATATGAAATTAGTAGAATGCAGGATGCCATGAACCCCAAATCCTGCAGAATTTGTCTTGCAGATAACTGGGTTTTTGTTGCCATCTGTTTGAAGTATGTTGTCAGTTGCCTTTATTTGTCTGGTGTAAGGTAAGCCATCTAGGCAGTTGTATTCAAGCTTTCACCCGGTAATGAAATTATTTGAGAGGGTACCAGTTGGGATTTCTTTTCGTTTATTGTGTAGCCTAGGCATGTTAGAAGCCTTTTTACAAATGCCAGATGTTGAAGAAGAGTGTCATCCAGATAAGAATACATTTGTATGCTTCTTTGTCTGCAGAATGCAATTACTGGTGCCAGGCACTTTGTAAAGACCCTGGGCGCAGTACATAAGCCAAAGGGCAGTGCAGACAATTGGAAATGCAAAAAACCTGCCTTGAAATGGAGGTATCTTTTGCACAATTCCCTTATTGGGATATGCAGGTATACCTCTTTTAAGTCCAGAGTCACTAATAAGAAGTTATGTCTTACCATAACGTTCCATGTTAGTTGTCTTCTTCTCGCCTTCTTTCCTGCTGGATGGGTTCGGAGCCGATCCTCGACTCCGACTCGGCCAATATTATAGCTCGAGAGCTATTTTTACCGGCTCGAGGCAGCCCTATATCCCACAATACCATGCGCTAACTCCCCAGATCTCGTTTGGAAGCTAAGACATAGTATCAAAAGTAGTATTATAATAATAATAATATTATAATCCTCTTTTACGAGTACAGGATTACCTGCTAGTAACACTAAGGATACCATGAAAGACGCAACATATTGTATCTCCAGAAATGGAAGGACTCAGAACCTCAAGTCTATCCAGGCTAGGGGGCAGGAGGGAGGGACGCAAGAAAGAAGGCGAAAAGAAGACAACTAACATGGAACGTTATGGTAAGACATAACTTCTTAATGTTAAGTTGTCATTCTCGCCTTCATTCTTGCTGGATGGGACAGCGTCCCTAGCATCTTAGTCCTGGGTGGCTCAATGAAACAGACTCCTGAGTACAGTGGAACAAAATCAGCTCTATTTCTGGAGGCTAGATCAAGCTTGTAATGGGCAATAAAGATATGTTTGGATGCCCATGTAGCTGCTGCACAAATGGCATCTAGTGGTAACCTTGCTTGAAAAGCCGTTGAAGTTGATAGTGCCCTGGTTGAATGAGCTTTAGGCCTAGAGGGTAGTTGCCTGTGTCTCAACTCATAGATCAAGGTAATAATAGATGTCAGCCATCTGGAAAGAGTAACTTTCGATACTGGAAGCCCTTTCTTGCCTGCAGCATAAGAGAGGAAGAGCTGGTCTGATTTTCTGAATTGTTTTGTCCTATCTAGGTAATACCGTAACTGACGATGAACATCTAATGAATGTAATTTTTGTTCAGCCCTGTTTGTATAGTCTGGGAAAAAGATGGGCAAATCAATGGAGTGGTTTAGATTTGCTTCAGATAACACTTTTGGTAGAAAGGAAGGGTTTGTTCTGAGAGTTACCCTATCTTTATGAAAACCCAAATAGGGAGGACGGACAGACAAGGCTTGAAGTTCCGATACCCTTCTGGCAGATGTTATAGCTACTAAAAACAGCGTTTTCCAAGAAAGAAGTTTGAGGGAGCAAGAAGCTGATGGTTCAAAAGGGGGTAGAATTAGTGAAGTTAGAACTAAATTCAAATCCCATTGTGGGGGTGGATCTTTAACTGGAGGTCTGAGTAACAAAATGCCCTTGAGAAAGGCTTTACAGAGTTTGTGGGACATAATATTTGCTTCTGAGAGTCCAACATGAAAATTAGCAATGGCCGCTAATTGTACCCTGATAGTGGCCGATGATGACCCCGAATGAAAAAGCTCCGCCAGGAAGTCTAGAACCTCATGAATGGGTGCATGGAAGGGATCTAAACATCTAGTTTGTGCCCAGTGTGAAAAACGCTTCCATTTACTCGCATAAGTCTTCCTAGTATTGGACTTATGGGAAGCCAGAATGATATCACGAACGGGAGGAGAAATAAGGGGAAGCCTGGCTATGGCTGGAAGGGGAGCAACCAAGCTGTGAGGTTGATGGAACGTAGAGACTGATGCAGCTTGCCGTGAGGTGGGTCAACAGATCCGGAAGGGGTTCCAGATGCCAAGGCTGTTTGTGCAGGAATGGGAACCAAACTTGTCGAGGCCAAAACGGGGCAATGAGGATCATTTTGGATCTCAAAGCGGTTGCTTTCTGAATTAGTTGCGGGATCAATGGAAAGGGAGGAAAGGCATAAAGAAGACCCCGGGGACAAACGTGAACAAGAGCGTCTCTGAAGGGCTGGCCTGGTAGAGGGAAAAGTGTGAAGAAGTCGAGGTACTTGCTGTTTTGTGGAGTTGCGAAAAGGTCGCAGCAAGGCTGGCCCCACTTCCGAAAAATTCCGTCTACTACCGCTGGATTTAGAGACCACTCGTGAGGCATGAGGATAGTTCTGCTCAATCTGTCTGCTATGACGTTGGACTTCCCGGGGATGTGCGTTGCTATCAGAAACCGTTGAGATGAAATCGCCCATTGCCAAAGTCTGAGTGCTTCTCGACAGAGAGGGTAGGACTTTGTTCTGCCCTGCTTGTTTATGTACCACACTACAGACATACTGTCCGTTTAAATTGCTATAGTCCCCGTGGGAAGAGAGCTCTGAAGGGCCTGCAACGTCAAAAGCACCGCCCTCATCTCCAGGACATTTATGTGCAGGTGGCATTCTGACTGTTGCCAAGTGCCCTGGACCGTCCTGCTCTGATAATGCCCCCCCCACCCGATCAGGGAGGCATCCGTTGTGACAGTGGCAACTGGAGGGGGGAGAACAAAAGGTCTGCCCTGAAAAAGCTGAGGGGAAACCATCCACCAGGAGAGATGTTTCTTGCAAGATGGTGTTATCAAAATGTTGTGGGTCATTGGCAGCTGCTGAAAGTACCACTGAGAAAACAGCATCCACTGAAGAAGCCTCATGTGGAAGCGTGCTAATGGAAGTAGAAGAATCGCCGCCGCCATGAGGCCCAACACTTTCAATACTAGGCTTGACTTGGACTCTGCTGGACTGAAACAGGAGCTGAACATTCCGCCTTATGTCTGTCACTCTCTGAGGTGGTAATGTTGCAGACATTTCTGTGGTGTTTAATACGGCGCCTATAAAGTTTATACATTGACAAAGCGACAAGGAGGACTTTGCAAAATTTATAGAAATACCCAGGTTGCTGCAAAGATGGATAGTATAATCCCTGGCCATTACGAGATCCTGTTTGGTGGTAGCGGAAATGAGCCAGTCGTCTAAGTATGGAAACACCTGGAATCCTTTTTGTCTCAGGTGAGCCGTGACCACTGCCAAACATTTGGTGAACACCCGGGGGGCTGTGGTGAGACCAAAGGCCAGGGCCCTGAATTGAAAATGACTGACTCCCATCCGGAAGCGGAAAAACCTCCTGGAGCGCCTGTGTATTTTTATGTGGTAGTACGCGTCCTGGAGGTCTAACGAGCACATCCAGTTGTCTCTGCCCAAAAAGGGTAGAATGGACTGCAGTGTTACCATCTGAAATTTTGTCTTTAACACATAGTTGTTTAACCTGCTGAGGTCCAAAATGGGTCTCCAATCTCCTGTCTTTTTTGGTACCAAAAAGAACCTGGAGTAGATTCCAGATCCTAGCTGATCTGCTGGGACTGCCTGGATGACTCTTTTGTTTAACAGCTTTTTTATTTCTAGCTGAGCCTGACCCCTCTGTGCGGGTGGTACGTCTGGTAGGGGTTTTGGCGGTTGCACCGGAGGGAAAGTGAGAGATTTTGTAACCCTCGGATATGATCTTCTGTACCCATGTGTCTTGAGTGATGGATTGCCAGGCTTCCGGGTACACAGATAATCTTCCCCCGACTGCCTCCGAAGGTGGACAGTCGGGCAGCTTCTCAGGGATGCTGAAAGGGCTGGTCAGGGAAAGATTCCCTGGAACCCTGGTTTTGCAGACCCCCTCTGCCCCTGGGGCGGCATCTGTTATTATTCCCCCCTCTGCCTCTAGGGGGAAATTCACCACGTGCGGCAGGTGCGACTCCGTGTGGTTTGCGGAACCACATCTTTCCAACCCTCTGTCCCTTAGGATAAGGTCTACAAGGCGTGGAAAAACGGACTCCCACGGCAGAGAGAGTCTTACCATCTTGCTCGCATCTGGTGAGGGTATTCTTCACCTGAGGCCCGAACAATTCCGAACCGTCAAAGGGGGTGTTGGTGAAGGACGCCTTGAAGGGGTCGGCAAAATTACAGAGTCGCATCCAAGCGTGGCGTCTCAACGCAACGCCTGTGCCAGCGGCCCTACTCGCTCCATCGGCTGCATAAGAGATTAGCCGCATGGAGGAGTTAACAATGGAGTTCAGGGTAGCCAGCTGAGAGTTTATTTTGTCCTTAAACCCCGCAGCAGAAGGATCCTGTACCGTTTCACCCAGCTCTGTGAGCAAGTCTCTTTGAAGGCGGGTGATATTACATAAATAGTTCAGCGATTGCATAGAAAATGTCGCTGAAGCAAAGGTCCGCTTGCCGTACCTGTCCATGGTCCTGGACTCTTTGTTAGGAGGATGAGCAGGTACAGAAGGATCAGCTAATTCCTTCTTAGTGGCTGCTGCTACCACCATAGCATCAACTGAAACACCTTTGCTGAGAAAGGATTTGTCATCTGGTGCAGAAATAAATTTCGAAGGCCTCCTAGGGGTAGGTTCCATTGAATCAGGAGCTGCCCACGCCTTTCTAGCCACTACCTCCATTAGTGGGTCGAAAGGGGGAGACACCCAGGAGGTGGAAGGGCGAGATCCAAAGGCGTCAAGGTAAACCAACTCGTCCTCAGAAGGTTTGAGAGTGGACCAATTTCCCCTCTGTCTTAGGACCCCCAGGATGTCTGAAAAGGAGACATCCTCAGAGGGGATCTGGGGGAACCCTCTGACTCATCCAAGTCGGTGTCTGACGTGACAGACTCGGGGGAGTCTATGTGCTTCCTCTTGCACTTTCTTTTCCTAGGGGGTTCCCTTGAAACTTCAGAGGAACCCTCGGAAGAGGAGGAGACACCCAAAGTGGGTACCTTACGCTTTGGATCTCTGCTGTCGGGTATAGGAGGGTGGCCAGAGACCGTAACAGGCACTACAGAGGCAGGAGCCGCAGAACTTAACCTTGGAGTGGACAATGGGTCCAGCACACTCCTCATCACTTCGAAGGCTCCCCTATCAGACACCAAAGGTAGCCCCGGCTCCGATGAGGCCGGAACCGCCCCTGGAACCGACAGAGAAGGCTCCGAGAATGATGTTGGGGCCGAACTAACCAGAGCCGAAGCTCCGAGAGGGAGAGCGGGGTTGGAAAAGGGTCCGATGCTACTCGCCCCCTCGGAGCCGACAATGGAGTTCCGGCGCCCAGACCTCTCCATGGACAGAACCAATAAAGAGGTCGGAGCCGACAACACTGGAGCCGAAGGAGGGGGTATCGGCTCTGACGTGGGCAAGGTCATGGTTCCGACGAACTCCGGCTCCGAACTCGAGAGATGAGTCGGAGGAGGAATGGATAACTGTATCAAAGGAGCCACAGTCTGGTGAGATGAACTCTGAAGCATTTGGGCCAGAGCCTGGGACTTTATGAGTCTACTGACCACCCTCTCGATGTCGTGATTGGAGAGCCTGGAATACCTCGATGAATGAGTCCTATGACTCCGCTCCGATAGAAGGGGAGACCTCGGAGCCGATCTGACGGACTCTAAAGAAGGGGACCTAGAGCGCTGGGGTCGGCTCCGATGATGGTTTCGAAGCGGAACCCACTTTGCTCGCCTCGGAGCCAGCCGGAACCGAGGTCGGAGCCATCTCAACAACACCAGCCCTCGGCTCAGAAGCTGGAGCAGAGGGTTTGGCGGTTTTTGATGGCTTCCCCGAGCCAGACTTGGATGAGGAGTCATCAGGCTTTAACAAGCCCCTTAGAATAAGCTTGTTACGCCTTTCCTACAGGACTCTTGAACTAAATCCGTGACAAACGGAACAAGAGTCCTGCAGGTGTAAAGGCCCCAAGCAATAGACACAAGAAGTGTGACCGTCTGTCAGAGACACTTTCTGACAGCACGAGTCACACTTCTTGAATCCCGAGACCTTAATGTCTTTGGACATTGCCCTAAGACAGTCACACAATCAGTACACACACTCACTTACACACAAAAGAGAGATGAGGGGACTGATTAAAAGAACACACACACACAAAGTTGAGTAAAGAAAAGTACAGTTTTGTAGCTATCATAAATGTAGATGTTCGAGTGCTAATATAGCTGCAGTCATAACAGATGGGTTCTCCTGCCGTCAGGCGGGTCCTCGGTCGGCCGAATTCCAAAGTCTAGGTCCGGCGTCGGTTGTTGTCGCTTTCTTTCCTGACGTCAGTGCGGCAGGGATATATAAGACACAGCCGACGCCATTTTCTTCAGTCTTTCTTGCCCCAGATGTCAGGTGCCCCCAGAAGGAAGGCAATATATATATATATATATATATATATATATATATATATATATATATATATATATAATCATGCAATGCAATATAATCAAAAATCAGTAGTTGCAAGCAAATACACCATAAAAGGATAACCCGATCAGGTTGTAAGATGAGGAGTTAGCCACTAGGTCTGCACCCAGAGGGGAAGGAGGGAGGGAAACCTGGACTGCAGCTGTATTAGCACTCGAACATCTACATTTATGGTAGGTACAAAACTGTACTATGTTCATCGTGCATACAGCTGCAGTCATAACAGATGAGTAGAATCCCAAAGCTACGCACAGGGTGGTAGGCACTAGGTGGAACTGGGAGGAGCCAGAATGCCCTGCAACACAGCAGTGGCAAAGCCTGCTCTAGTTTTGGAGTATAAAGGTAGGTGGTAGTGTTTAGTGAAGGTATGCACAGAACTCCAAGTGGCTGCCTCCAAAATATCTTTGGTAGGGACTCCTCTGAGGAAGGCTGCAGAGGTAGCTGTGGCCCTTGTGGAGTGGGATCTGATGCCTGCAGGTACAGATTTAACATGAAAGGAGTAACAAACCCGTATGCAGTGGCCTATCCATTTTGAAATTGTTTGGAAATTGGCTTCCCTTGAGCTCCTACAGCATAGGACACAAAGAGTTGTTCTGATTTCCTGAAAGGCTTTGTTCTGTCCAAATAGTAACATAGCTGTCTATGGATGTCTAAGGAATGTAGCAGCCTTTCCCCTTTGTTTTGAGGATTGGGGTAAAAGGTAGGTAAGTGTATGGCCTGATTTAAGGCTACCCTGGATACTACCTTAGGCATAAATGACGGGTTGGTTCGCAGGGAAACCCTGTCCTGATGGAAGATGAGAAACGGCTGCACAGCCATGAGGGCTTGTAGTTCCAAGACCCTACGAGCTGAGATAATAGCCAGAAGGAAAGCTGTTTTCCAGGACAAATATTGCAAATCTGTTGAGGCAGCTGGTTCAAAGGGAGGCAATGTTAATTTTTCTAGAATGTAATTAAGATCCCAGGCTGGTTTTGGTTGTTTCCTTGGAGGTCTTATATTCTTAGCCCCTCTGAGGAACTGCCTTAAGAGTGGGTGAGAGAATAAGGGTGCATCAGTGTTGTATTCTGCAGAAATGGCTGGGGCATGGATTTTGATGGAGGAAAATTAAAGTCCACTGTTCAACAGCTCAGCTAGATACTGTAATATATGAGGCAAATTCAGTTTTCTAGGATCCTGGCCCTTTTTCTCATTCCAAGCGCAAAACCGTTTCCATTTTGCAGAGTAAGCTTTTCTAGTAGATGGCCTTCTGGCCTCCAAAATGACATCCTGCACCTCCTTGGAGAGTAGGGTCTGTTGTGGTGTTAAGGAATTTTCCATGCAGCCAGATTGAGTGTTTTCAGCTGACTGTGAAGAGTTTTGTAGCTGTGCTGAGTCAGGAGAAGAGGAATTAGAGGTAGGGTCCAGGGAGGAGAATGTGTTTGGCTCCTCAGAAGTGGGTACCAGTGTTGTCTTGGCCAGTCTGGAGCGATCAGTATAATCTTCGGTCTGTCTGCTCTTGCTTTTAAGAGCACCTTGGGCAGTAGAGGCAAAGGTGGGAAGGCGTAAACTGTCCGTGCTGCCCAACTGAAAGAAAGGGCGTCCACTCTCAAGGCCTTTGGATGAAATGTCCTTGAGCAGAATTTTGTCAATTGATGATTCTTGTGGGAGGCAAAGAGATCTATGTCTGGCCTTCCCCATGCTTGGATTATCTTTGTAAACACTTGAGGATGCAACTTCCATTCATGCGGGTCTGTCATATTTCTGCTTAGATTGTCTGCCAGCGTGTTTTCCAAACCTGGCAGGTACTGTGCTTGAAGCTCGATTTGCCATTCCAGAGCCATGTTCCAAAGTGACATGGCAAGCCTGCAGAGGGGGTTATGAATGTGTTCCTCCTCGTTTGTTTATGTACCACATTACTGTGGTGTTGTCTGTTCTTATCAATAATTGCCCTGGATGCAGGAGGTCCTTGAAAGCTGTAATTGCATTTTTCACTGCTAGCATTTCCTTTTGATTGATGTGAAGGTGCTTTTCCTTTTGGGACCATTTGCCCTGAATGCACCTGTCTGTCGTGTGTGCCCCCCAGGCGTAGTCTGAGGCGTCTGTTGTGATGACTTGATTTGCTTGAGGCTTGCAGAATGGTAGACCTGTGTTTGTTTGGCATGCTTGGGCCCACCATAGAAATTCCTTTTGCAAACATGGAATTAGTGGTATTACTGTTTCCAAACTGTGGCTGTGTTGAGACCATAGTTTTTTTTAGGTACCATTGAAGTTTCCTCATATGCAACTTTGCACATGGGATTAGAAGAATGCAAGATGCCATGAAGCCCAGAGCCTGCAGGATTTTCCTTGCAGTTAGCCTAGTACAATTTGTTAGCATCTTGAAGTACTGAGTTAGCTGCCCCTGTTTTTCTGGCGTAAGATAGGCCATCTGGGTGTTTGTGTCCAAGTTGGCACCCAGGAAAATTATTTTTTGAGATGGTGTTAGCCTGGATTTCTCTTTGTTGACTGTGTATCCCAGAGAATTCAATAACCGTGTTACATAAGCCAGATGTTCCAGAAGTATGTGTTTGCTGTCCGCTTGGATCAGGCAATCGTCCAAATAAGGGTAAATTTGTATCCCTTGAAGTCTGCAGTAGGCAATTACTGATGCCAGGCATTTCGTTAATACTCTGGGCGCAGTAGATAAGCCAAAGGGCAATGCAGAGAATTGATAGTGGATTGAACCTGCAAGAAATCTGAGGTATCTTCTGCAGCTTTGTCTGATTGGGACATGCAGGTATGCCTCCTTGAGGTCCAATGTTACCAGCCAAGACTCCTTGCCCAGCATGGGAAGAAGCTGCTGTAAGGTGAGCATCTTGAATTTTGGCAGTAGAAATGTGTTTAGGATGGATAAGTCCAAAATGGGTCTCCAATCGGTTCCCTTCCTTGGTACCAGGAATAGTCTGGAATAAAAACCTTGACCTTGCTCGTGAGTAGGTACCTCTTGAATAACTTTCATGTCCATGAGCTTTGAAATTTGTATTTGAGCCTCTGCCCTTTGATTGTGTGGCAGGTTTGGCATGCCTCTCATTTTTGGAAGAGTGTGAAAATGAAATCTGTAGCCTCTGTTTATACTGTCCAGGATCCATTTGTCTTTTGTGACAATATGCCAATTTTTTGAAAATAATGCCAGCTTTCCTCCCAAGGGTGCTGCCACCTGAGCCTTGCTTGGCATGCAAAGGGGAAAGTCACTGGGTTTGTTTCCTGTATTGTTGTGCACTGTCTTCGCCACCTCTTGGTGCTGGAGACTGCCATTGTCTGCCTCTATATGATCCTTGAGATTGTCCTCTGCCCCTTGTGTGCCTGTATCTACCTCTTTGGGGCTTGTCCATGGCTGGAAAGGACCAGTTTTTTGAAGGCCAATTTCTGCTAAAACGTGGTGGTTGTACCTGTAGAAAAGCTTTGACAGTTTGCATAGATTTAGCTTTTTCTTCCATTTTCTGTAGTATCTCCTCAGCATTAGTACCAAATAATACATCCTTTTGTAAAGGAGCATCTAGTAGTTTAGCTTTAACATAGGTTCATAGGTTGGTACTAGGCTATCAGCCCTAGGGCCTATACAAGCCTAGCCATAACAATTCCCTGGCTATTTCTTCCCACATTATTTACTTTCCTGGACCCCTGTCTAGCAGGGCAACTGACGTGATCCCTGGGGTGAATTTCCTTTCTCCCATCCAATCGTCAAGGTTCCTCTTGAAGAGGTCCAAAGAGGCACTCTGCTTGACATGTATGGGCAATCTATTCCAGAGTCTGGGGAGTCTCTGGGTCAGGAACCTATCCCTCCAGCATGTTTTGTTTATTAGATGACAGTTTAGATCTGGGCGTGTTCTGAGGGATTGGGATTTCTTTAAGTGTAGCATGTCCAACAGCTCTGGGTTTGACATGGCCTTGTATGTTAAGCCATGTCAAACCCAGAGCTGTTGGACATGCTACACTTAAAGAAATCCCAATCCCTCAGAGCTACACGCTCCAGGGATCTAAACCTTGTCATCACAATGATCAGGAAAGGTTTGTTCCCTAAGCCAGGCATGTCTACGAATGACTGATCCTGTAACAGCAGCTCTACTTGAGGCCTCTAGAGCATCATAGCCACATTGTAAGGTGTGTTTACCCACTTGTTCTGCACTATGCATCATATCCTGCAACTCCTTCAAATCTGGTTGTTCAGGTTGTGACATTTTATTCCTTAATTGTGATAACAGAAACGGCTGATATTTAAGCATATGGAACTGACAATTTAAGGCCCTCATGGCTAGGGTGGCCGAGGTATATACCTTTTTTCCCACCTTTCTAAGGGTCTAGACTCTCTCTCTCTCGGAAGGTAATGGATTCTTAGCAGTAGAGGCCTTCATTCCCTTGGGGCCTTGAGAAATGGTTTCAGGGTCAGCATTATGGCTTTTGTAAAGAAATTGGTGTGAGTTAGGAACTCTGTAGTACCTATCAGGCTTGACTGGGGCAGGTGGCGGGGAATCCGGATTAAGGCAAGCCTCCGAGTAAACATCATCAAGTATGTCCAAGACAGGAGGTATCGCCAGAGGTCTGTGCTGAGGTAGCAAAAGAAATTCCCTAAGCCTTTTCTTGGAATCTGAAAAATCTTGGCCTTCCCAATGGAAGTGTTCCCTCAAGGTATGCAAGGTTTCCCCGAAAGAAAAATCCTCTGGGGGGGGATACAGAAGGAATGGACTGCTCTGCATCAGAATCTTCAAAAGGGGAGTACGAGTGTTCCTCTTCATCAGAATGTTCTGAAATAATGGAGCCCTGGTCAGAAGAGGGAGAATCTTCCTCCACTCTGGGTCTCTTGTCCGGAGGGGGTTGGAAACCCCCTGATAAGAGTAATTAAATCCTCAGCCATTTTGAGCATCTGCTTTTTAGGCATGGGGCCTGGAGAAGGGCCCTGTGCAACAGACCTCTTGGAATGCATGGCTGATTTAGACTTAGTAAAGGCCTTTATGGAAAAGGAAGAAGAAGGTCTGAAGACACCATGGGTGGAAGTGGACCTGTCCACATTAAGAGGCTCAACACTCACAGTGGCTTCGGTGGCTGTAGTCAGGGTATGGGCCGAGGAACCTGTGGTTTCGGTTACAGAAGACACCGCCAGAGAAGTGTCGTCGGTTGTCAGGGGCTGCGTAGGTGCCTCGCTGAGAACCGGACCACGTGTAGCCGGTTTTGGCGTGGTGTCGGTCTTTGTCCTTGCGTTTTTTTGGACAAAACAGTAGTCGGGAGTCTCTGATGACATTTTATAATTAAAAGCTTTACCAAAAAAGTGCTGGGCGAACTCCGCCCAACGCTTAACTGTGCGTTTATTGAAAGTAGCACAAAAGCGACAGCCCGAGACGTCGTGGTCTGGGTCTAAACAAGGTATATAGAGGGAATGGAAATCCTTATGCGGTATTTGCTTCCCACAAGAAATACAATTGTTAACTTTGTCTGACATCGGTCTGAGGCAAGAAAAGTTTTCCCAACGGGGTACTTAGCTTTAAAGAAGACTTCAGTTTCCAAATTTTCGTAATTTCAGGAGCTGGCCGACCGGCACTTGCGAATTGCTTCTGCTTCGGGCACCGCGCGGCAAAAAAGACTGAAGAAAATGGCGTCGGCTGTGTCTTATATACCCCTGCCGCACTGACGTCAGGAAAGAAAGCGACAACAACCGACGCCGGACCTAGACTTTGGAATTCAGCTGACCGAGGACCCGCCTGACGGCAGGAGAACCCATCTGTTATGACTGCAGCTGTATGCACGATGAACATCTAAGGCCTGTAGGCCTGATTATAAAAGTTAACTACAGGGGTGGGTAGGGCTTACGAAACAAACTCTATTAAGTAAAAAATCGATAGGTAACAACGTAGGGGAAAAAAGCCTAATAACTATCTCAAAAAATTAGAAATTCGTTGAAAAAAAATCCTTTACTGACCTGAGCCAGTAAAAAAGCAACCTCGCAGCGAAGCGGCAAACGAGATCTGGGGAGTTAGCGCATGGTATTGTGGGATATAGGGCTGCCTCGAGCCGGTAAAAATAGCTCTCGAGCTATAATATAGGCAGAGTCGGAGCCGAGGATCGGCTCCGAACCCATTCAGCAAGAATGAAGGCGAGAATGACAACTTAACATCGAAGCGTTCCTGGCCAGCATAGTCAGTAGCTGTTGTAAAGTCAGCATTTTGAATTTTGGAATGTCCAGGAAAGTGTTCAAAATTGATAAGTCCAGTATTGGACACCAGGCATTGTCTTTTCTGGGTACCAGGAAAAGTCCTGAATAAAAACCTTATCCTTTTTCCTTTTCTGGTACTGGTTGAATAGCCCCTATATCCACGAGGGACATAACTTGTTTCTGAGCCTCTGCCTATTGATTTTGTGGCAGATCTGGCCAACCGTTTGGAATTGGCAAAGTATGGAAATTAAATCTGTACCCCAGGGATACTACGTTTAATACCCACCTGTCCTGGGTAATTAGCTGCCAATTTTAAGCATGAAGTGCTAATTTTCCCCCCAAGGGGGCTGCCAAAAGATAAGTGCTTGGTGAAGGTAGAGGGAAGTCATTGAGACTGCTTACTGTAGGGTTGTACTTTGTTTCCTCCAGACTTGGAGGTGGAGGGCACCCCATTGCTTTGGCCTGTAAGAACCCTGTGATTGGTATCTAGTGCCTTTTGAGCGCCTGGATTTGCCTTGAGAGGCTCTGTTGGACACAGGAAAGAACCAATTTTTAGTAGGCCAGTGCCTAATGAACCTGGGTGGCTGCACTTGTAAGAAATCTTTTACAGTTTGCATAGATTTAGCTTTGTCTTCCATTTTCTTTAAAATCTCTTCTGCCTTATTACCAAACAGACTAACATGCTGCAAAGGGGCATCCAACAATTTAGCTTTAACATGATCAGGCAGATTTTGCTCCTTGAGCCAGACATGCCTTCTAATCACAGATCCAGTAACTGCGGCCCTACAGGAGGCCTCCACGGAATCAAAACTACATTGCTAAGTATGCTTTCCAACCTGTTCTGCTGCATGCAATAATTCCTGTAATTCTTTATTTTCCAGACAATCAGAAATCAACATCACTTTCTGTTTCAATAAGCCCATAACATGCTGTTGATATTTAAGTATATGAAACTGGCAGTTTAAGGCCCTAATTGCCAAGGTTGCAGACGTATAAACCTTCTTTTCCCATCTATCCAGCGCCCTGGAATCTCTATCAGAGGGGGTAGGATTTTTGGCTCTAGAGGCCTTTACACCTTTGGGACACTGTGAGACAGTCTCAGGATCAGCAGCAGGATTTTTGATTAGAAATTTGTGGGAGTCAGGAACCCTGTAATATCTGTTTGGCTTACTAGGAGCCGGAGGTAGGGAATCAGGAGCCATGCTTGATTCCGAAAACACATCATCAACAATGTCTAATACAGGAGGTATTGCCAAAGGCCTATGCTGAGGAAGAAGAAGGAAATCCTTAAGCCTCTTTTTTGATTCAGAGAAATCCTGACTCTCCCAATGAAAATGTTCCCTTAAAGTATGCAAGGTTTCTCCAAAAGAATAATCCTCAGGAGGAGATGCAGATGGGATGGATTCTTCTGCATCGGAATCCTCATATGGTGGAATAAAAAATTCCTGATCAGAAGAGGAATCAGAAGAAATGGAAACCTGATCTGAAGATTCATAATCAGTGTCTTGCCTAGGCCTCTTAGCAGGGGGGGTTGGGAACCCCTGATCAAGGTAATGAAGTCCTCAGCCATTTTGATCATCTGTTTTTTAGGCATAGGGGCTTGAGCACGTGGCTCATGCGTAATTTTTTTAGACATAGATGTTTTTGATCTTGTTTTTTGAAGCTGGCATCTGTTTTATATAAAAATGTTGAGGTCTGAAAACTCCCTCAGAAGCTGGTGCCTGCTCAGCGGCTCTGGACCCATCCAAGGGAGAGACATCCACGGGTTCAATACTCTGTAAATCTCGCGGCATACCGGACTCCCCATGGGTCTCGGTAGAGGCCTGTGACTCAAAAGTAGGGGGTATCAGGGGCTGCAAAAGCGCCTCACTGAGTACCGGCGACTGACTTAGGAGAAGTTTCATCGTCGGTTTTGGACCTCAACGGTCTGTCTCTGTCTTCTTCTTTGCGTTTTTTGTGAACTCCAGTAGTCGGATTGCTAACCAACGACATTTTGGATCCAAAATATTTAGAAGCAAAAATATACCGACGCTTAATAGTGTGTTGGTTAAATCTAGCACAAAACCGACAGCAAGGCACGTTATGATCTGGGCAATACAGTACAAATGAAAATCCTTATGAGGTATTTGCTTCCCACAAGTAATGAAGTTATTAACTTTTACTGACATCGGTAAGGAGCAAGAAAAAGTGTCCCCAATGGGGTACTTAGCTTTAAATGAAGACTTCGGTTATGAAACTCGAATGCGAAAACTTCAGGAGTCGGCCAACGGCACTTTCTAATTGCTTCTGCTTCGGGCACCGCATGGCAAGAAAGACTGAATAAAATGGCATCGGCTGCATGTTTTATACCCCCGACGACCTGACGTCATGGAAGAGGAGACAGCAACCGACGCAGGACCCAAGACTTTGTTATTCAGGCCGACTGAGGGCAACCTGCCAGCAGATTACCCAAATGAAATGGCTGCAACAGTGAAACACGAAGAACATCATGTCAGCATCCCTTCACAGAAAATTCAGTTTGACAGGGTAAATACATGTAAGTTGTCACATTGTCTGCAAAAGCAGTGCATCTCTAATAAAAATTGTTACACCGACAAAATCCAGTTCCCCAAATATTCAAAATCCAATAATCTGACATATAAAAATGGTGGGTAAGTATTCACAGTGTAATACTGTCAGTGCCACAAAGAAGAGAGTAGTTTTGATAGAAGAAAAGGCATGTAACTTATATAGTTAGCACTAAGCACTAGATAAAGAAACATTGCCTTTACAAAGAAAAAAAGACTGCCCTCAGTCAAGAATCGCTGAAAATAACCAGAGTAAAAAAAAAAAAAAAAACCTTTTCTTACTATTTTGTAAAGATTTAGTACGTATTTATATAAAAATATATCTATAAACATAAACAGATACATACAGAGATAAATGTATACATATCTGTTATGATATGTGGACTGCTTCTGGCCTAATTATCTTTGTTCGACATCTGTTTAATTGACAATTTGGTCAAAAGTAGCAGATCAGATGACTGTTGGGGTTGAGGAATTTGCCCTTTCCCTGAAGATCGTGCAACCTTAGAGTCAGAATATACAACTAACAGGGGGTTTGTGTGTGTGTGTGTGTGTGGGGGGTTTACTTTCCAGCAAAAAAAAAAAAAGAAGTTATATCTTACCATAACGTTCCATCTGACTTGTTGATCTTCTTCCAGTCATCACTGATGGGTTTGGTTCAGAGCCCTCGGAACAGAGTTGGCCTTATACCAAGCTTGCGTGCACCAAAAACTCTCGAATTAAGCTCTTACCCACAATGCTCTTTGCTCAGTTACCTCAGATCAAGTTTGCATGCAACATATAGAAGAAGAAATAAGTCAGAGGCCATCTCTGCGCAGAAACCCTAACACACCACAAAGACCCAGAAGATCCACCAGGAACCTTAGCAGGGGGTCGGTGGGAGGGTGTGATGACTGGAAGAAGATCAACAACTCAGATGGAACGTTATGGGAAGTTGCTAATCTTCTTCCTATTCATCACTGATGGGACAGAGTCCCCAGCTACTTGGAGAACCTGGGTGGTCCTTATGAAAGAACATTCCTGAGAACCATTGACCCAAAGGCTGCTCTTCCCCTGGAGATCAGATCCAATTTGTAATGCTTGATAAAAGTGTGGGACTTAGCCCAAATGGCAACTGCACAAATGTCATCCATGGATGCCCTAGAGTGGAAGGCAACAGATGCTGCAATAGCCCTAGTTGAGTGATCTTTGATTTGGCCAGGCTTAGAACCCTCCGTCAGTGAATATGTGAAGGCAATGCAATCCCTAAGCCATTTAGAGAAAGTGACTTTCGAAACTGCTCCTCCCATTCTAGGACCCACAAAGGAAATGAAAAGCTGGTCCGACTTGCGAAAGGATTTAGTTCTGTCCAGATAGAAACGTAACTGTCTATGAACATCCAAGGAATGTACGCAGTATTCTCCCTTGTTAGAGTAATTTGGGAAGAACACAGGGAGCTCAATGGACTGGTTAATCGAAAAATCAGAAACCACTTTGGGGAGAAAGGACGAGTTAGTATGAAGTGATACACTGTCCTTATGAAAGATAAGATAAGGGCTCTTGATACATAATGCTTGTAATTCAGAAGTTCTTCTGGCTGAGGTTAAAGGCACCAGAAATAAGGAGTTCCATGACAGGAATTTTAGATCACATGTCGCAGCCAGCTCAAAAGGCGGCAAAGAAAGAAAATGCAGAACCCAGGACAGATTCCATGCCTCCACCGTCTGTCTGATGGGAGGCCTGCTGTGGAAAATACCCTTGAGGAAGGTCTTGCAAAGGTGAGAGGAAAAAGTGGCACTCAATCTGACCCGTTATGGAAGATGGAAACAGCTGCTAGATGGACTCGAATGGTGGAAGCTGAGGCCCCACTGTCTAACAGTTCAGCCAGATAATAAAGAATAGTGGCTACGGGGGCTGAGAACGGGTCTATTTTCTGATTACGTGACCAAACAGAGAATCTTTTCCATTTGTCCCTGTAAAGTTTCCTGGTGGATGGTTTCTGAGAGGCCAAGATAATATCACATACGAGTGAGGAAAGAGTTTCCTGCCTGGCAACTAATGGAAGTGGAGAAACCAAGCTGTCAGCTTGAGAGTGGACAGATTCAGAGGAGTCAGCCCTTGTGGATGAGATATGATGTACTGGCGAGCATCTAGGATCCAAGGAGGTTGTAACAGATGAGGTTGAAGGAAGGGAAACCACACTTGAAGAGGCCAGAACAGGGCAATGAGGATCATTTTGCTTCTCAACCGAATAGCTTTCCTTAGAACAAGGGGAATTAGAGGAATCTGAGGATAAGCATAAAGGAGACCCTTGGCTAATCGTGGATCAAAGAGTCTCTCGGTGACTCCCCGAGAGGGGGAAAGAGGGCAAAGTAGCTGCTGCATTTTGTGTTTGAGGGAGAGGCAAAAAGGTTGCAGCATGGCTGGCCCCAACGGCTGAAAATTTCTGCCGCCACACTCTGGTTGAGAGACCCCTCGTGAGGATGAAAAATGCATCTGCTCAGCCTGTCCGCAATCACGTTGAAGCTCCCCTGGACATGCGTTGTGATCAGAAAGTGGTTGGAAGCTATCGCCCACTGCCAGATTCTCATGGCTTCGCGACATAGGGGGTAAGATTTGGTCCCTCCCTGTTTATGTACCAGACCACGGACATGTTGCCTGACTGGACAACAATCGTTCTGGACAGAAGGAGCGGATGAAAAGCTTGCAATGCCAATAGCACCGCTCTTAACTCCAGGACATTGATATGCAAGTTGACCTCTACATCGGACCACGTGCCTTGGACTGACTTTCCCTGGGAAGTGCCCCCCCACCCCATCAGGGAAGCATCCGTGGTCACCGTGGTGCTGGGTTGGGGAGACTGGAAGGGGCGACACCAAAGATTTTTGTCCGTACTCATCCACCAGAGAAGATCTAGTTTGCAAGTGTTGGTGATGAGAATCTGTGAGCTCAGGGGGTGAAGTGTGGGTATCCACTGGGCCTGAAAGAGCCATTGTAGTAATCTTGTGTGTAGTCTGGCTAAGGGAACTACAGGGATGGCTGCAGCCATAGATCCCAAGGCTTGGAGGGCTTCCCTTGCAGACACCTTTCTTCAACAGAGTATCACTTGAACTTGTGCCCTTAGTCTCTGAAGCCTGTGGAGAGGAAGTGAGATCAGGCTTGACTGGGTGTTGAATATTGCCCCTATGAATTCCAGTTGTTGTGAGGGTTGAAGGTTGGATTTCTCCCAATGTATGGTGATGCCTAGTGACTCCGCTAGAACCAGGGAGTAGCGGAGGGCCCTGACCAGAAGACGCATGGTGTGGGCAGAGAGGAGCCAATCGTCTAGGTACGGAAACACCTGGAATCCCTGAAGTCTCAGATGAGCTGTTACCACTGCAAGGCATTTCGTGAACACTCTGGGGGGCCATTGAGAGACCGAAAGGCAGGGCTTTGAATAGGTAGTGATTGGCTCCCAATCGGAAGCGAAGGAGTCACCTGGAGCGCTTGTCCATCTTGATATGGTAATACGCATCCCGGAGATCTAATGAGCACATCCACACACCCTCCCGCAGAAAGGGGAGGATGGCTTGAATCGTGACCATGCGGAATTTGGTCTGAACTACTGATTTGTTTAGTTGGCTGAGATCCAGAATGGGCCTCCAGTCCCCGTTTTCTTTGGCACCAAAAAGAATCATGAGTAGAACCCTGATCCGCACTGATTTGGGAGGACCTGTTGGATGGCTCGTTTTTGACATGGCTTTTGTATTTCAGAAGCTGCCGCCTCACTTTGACTGGGTGGAACATCGGGAAGGGATTTCGGAGGTCTCGGATAAGCTACTAGAGGAATATGGTAGCATCTGGTAATGATGTTTGTAATGGACAGCCAGGCAGCTTGGTACAGAGAAAAACGTGCCCCAACTGCTTCCAGAGGAAAGTAATCGGGCAACGCCTTAGGAGTGCTGATATGGTCTACCCGATAAGGAATCTCTGGAGCCCTGGTTCCGGGGACCCCTTCTGCCCCGAAAGGGACATCTTCCATTATTGGTACCCCCTCTGCCTCTGGAGAAGTCCTCACCACGTGCGTCTCGGAAAGGACCTTGAGACTTCTTGTGCCAAATCTTCCCGCTCCTATGATTCCTGGAGAAGGAACGCTGAGGTTTGGAAAAGTGTAGGCCAATGGCAGACAAGGTTTTCTCATCTTGCTCGCACCTGGCTAATGTATCCTTCACCTTAGCACCGAACAGAGCTGATGGCTCGATAGGGGCATTTAGAAAGGAAGACTTGAAGGAGTCTGCGATGTCACAAATGTGCATTCAGGCATGGCGTTTCATGACTACACCTGCACCCGCAGCTCTAGCTGCTCCTTTGGTTGCATCTGACAGCAACCTCATGGATGAATTAGATACTGATTCTAGGGTGGCAAGTCGGGAAGCAACTTTACCTTGTGCTCCATCCGATACTTGGCCCGTGAGGGGTCCAGAGAGTTCGGAGATAAGATCTCTCTGGAGCCTCGCAAAATGTGCCAAAAAGTTCAGAGACCTAACTGCAAAGGTCGGTGACGCAAAGACTTGCTTCCCTAATCTGTCCACTGCTCGGGACTCTCTGTTGGGTGGGTGAACAGCAGGACTCACTTCTGCAAAGTCCGTTTTTGTGGCTGCAGTCACCACCATAGCGTCCACTGGCGAACCTCTAGACCAATGAGGTTGATCCCCTGGAGGGGAAGAGTACCTTGTCTGATCTTCTGGGGATGGCATCAACGGAGTCAGGGTTCTTCCATGCCCGTTGCATGATGAGTTTAACCAACTCATCAGCGGGGGGAATCATCCAAGAAGTACAGGGCCGAGAGCAAAAGGCCTGCAGGAATACAGATTCCTCAGAGAAAGGGTTGGAGGACTTCCAGTCACCCTCTGTTTCAAGATTTCCATGATATCTCCGAAGGAGACATCGTCAGGGGGTGACCGTGGGGACCCTTCCCCATCATCGTAGTCTGTATCTCCCTGAGGAACACCTCTGGGGAGTCCATGTGTTTCCTCTTACATACCTGTTTCTGAGGGGGTTCTTTGGTGGTAGCATCCAAAGAAGACTCAGAAAGGGAAATACCCTGGGTAGGGGTTTCCTGGGCCTTCTGCTCTCGGAGTCCTGGGGGGGGTTGCCTTTGACAGCTGCAGCTCAGAAGGAACTAGGGGAATAACCAATGGAGGAGGATTGCTAGAAGCAAGCACCGTCTCCATCACCTGTAAAGCGGGCCAGCCCGAAGAGGAGTGGGAGCCCGGAACCGAAGAAGATAAAATCGGAACCGTGGTCATACCCCACTCCAGACGGTCCGCCCCCAGGGACAGTGCCTCAAGCAGACTCGGAGTGGTAGTCGCCCTCTGATCCGAAGTCGGAACCGACAATACCGTTGGAGCAGAGACTGGAACTGGAGGTTCCACCCCACCCCCCAAGTATGAGATTGAGGAAGGGTGGGTTCCGATGGAACCAACACCCAAAGGGGCCTCGGGGCCTCAGACAGTGTCGTTGTCGGTGCCGAGGAAGGGAGTCCTCTAGAAAAAGTTGGATAAATGATCCCTGGAACAGAGGGATCCAAGGGAGGACGGTAAGTAGGGGTTTCTGGAGTAATAGACCCAAAGCCTGGAGTGGGATAGGGTCTAAGCAGATTTGAAATTCCCCTGGCGGTCAGCAGCTGGTCACAAAAGCACACCACATTCAATTCGGAAAGGCTCCTGGTGGATCTCATCGATGCCCCTGAGGGGGAATCAGGCCGGTCCAAAAAGGGGCTGCAGACTTGTCCAGCAAACGGGTCCACAGACGAGTACTGGGTCTGTGGTGTATCGCAGAACAGCACAGACGATTCTAATTTTGAAACCGGCAACAACGGTACGGTTGGAGCCATGAACGGGCTCGGAGCCGAGGTCACAACAGGGGTGGATGACAAAAATGGTTCCGAGGTAGTTGTCGGAACCAATAGCGGAGCAGAAATGGGCGATGTTGGTGCAGAGATGGAAACAGATAAGCTGATCGGAACCAAGGCACTAGATGGCGCCGTAGTCGTTGGTGCCAGGGCAGGCGCCAACAAGGCGACCTCGGTAAGCTTCATTGGAGCCAAGCTCCGAACCGAGGAGGCAGAACGGCGCTCTGAGGAGGACTTATGGGCCTTGTGTTTATGACTTTTACCTCTGTAACCGGCCAGTGAAGAGGGGTCCGAGCGAGGATGTTTCTTGTCCACAGAAAGAGGGGATGAGACCTCTGTCGCAGAAATCGCCTCTGAAAAAGGCGAAGCAAGTAGCCCCTTCAAAATCAGTTTGTTATGACGTTCATTTAGCGTCCGCTGACTGAAGCTAGCACAAATATCACACAGGGGTTTTGCTGACAAATGCGGAACCCCAAAACAGTACACACACTCTTCATGGAGATCACTATTCATCAGTTTACCACTGCAAGCAGAGCAGCGTTTAAACCCTGTAGTTAGTTCCCTTCTTTTCAGACATCCCAGAACACACTCTCACGCAAAAGGGAGAGAGTGAGGAAAGTGGAGGAAATGAAGAAGAAAGAGAGGAAATACCAACAATGGTAACAAGATACCACAAGGGTAGAAAGTTAGAAAATACCAACAATGGTAAGAAAGAGATATCTGTGGGTAGAGTTGAAACACTATAGATATCAAGAACAGACTATAAACAGGAAAAAACTTTTACAAAAACTTGTAAATGTATCAGAAAAATCACTTAGCTGGAGAGCTCGGTGAAATGCTGCTATATGGCTGTGCGGCAAACAAGATCTGAGGTAACTGAGCAAAGGGCATTGTGGGTAGCAGCTTAGCTCGAGAGTTTTTGGTGCACGCAAGCTTGGTATAAGGCCGACTCAGTTTCAAGGGCTCGGAACCGAACCCATCAGTGATGAATAGGAAGAAGATTAACAACTTCAGATGCAATGTTTTCTTTTGCATCCTGTTGCAATGTTTTTGCATGAGAGTGAAGCTCAGTGCACATATAATAGAGTGCCGATGTGCAAAATGTTAATTATTTTGTGTTGACATTATGCATGTAAATATTAGTGATAAAGGTAAGTAAAATCATCTATATCTATACATCTATCTATATAGACAGGTGTGTGTGTGTGTGTGTGTGTGTATGCATGCATAAATGTGCGTCATAAACTCTCAACCTCTTAGTGCAAGAAATCTGGACAAAGCCTGACAAAATGGGGGGGACAAAGGCCCAAAAATAGGGACAGATTATAAATATTGCTCTTATAAACAAAGTTGCTAGAGTAACAGGGTTTGCATTAACATACATTTTCTGAATGATTTGAATTCTGAAACTCAAATGTATGTCACTATTTAGTGACATTAATACTCAGATCAGACTAAAAATAGGAGGTAAAAATCTAGACAGTTGAGATATATATGTGTGTGTGTGTGTGTGTGTGTGTGTGTGTGTGTGTGTGTGTGTGTGTGTGTGTGTATATAGATCTATCCACATATATATATATATATATATATACACACACACACACACACATATATATATATATGTGTGTGTGTGTGTGTGTGTGTGTGTGTGTGTGTGTGTGTGTATTAAATATATACGTATATAAGCAAAGTGCATACTACTCATCTGCAAGGGAGATGTAAAGGGAACACAACTGAGATAGTTATGAGACGATTAGAGCTTTTGGTGTCTGGCCAGTTGCTGTATCCTTGGCAGGATAAAACTCATAAGCTACTGTAGCAGTGACAGAAGGAAGGATAAAAATCTGTAGAAAACCTTGAGTCAAGTTAACCTAAACCTGTGAGGAAAGCTGGCTGGAGTCATGAGAAAAAACTCTGCCAACAATCAAGACTCTAGGCATAATAGGAGCCCTATGTTCAAGTGCTGGGGTCTTAAATCAGTGATCAGCAACCAGGGATTTGTGAGTCCCAGGGGAAGCATCCACAGAGGGTGTGGACGTCATCTCTGCCAATTACTTCAGGGATTATACCCTTCCCTTCCTTGCAATCAAATGATATTTTGAAACAGTCATTGGGAGGCAGGCACCTGATATGCAGCACTGAGCCTGGTCATGCATCTGGTGGCATATGCTAGAGACCAAAGGCACAATGGCTTGTACAGGATTAACATCAGAGGCCTCAGCTGCTCAAGCTCCTTCACAGAACTGACACCCATGGACTTAAGCATCTGTGATGAACCCACATGTTCAAGGTTCTCCCTTTATTTCACTCTCTGGATGTGTTTTTTTTCTTTTCTTTCTACTTTCTGGGATGAATGTCAGCACACCCTGCTGCTGCATAGCTACAGACAGGGCAGATGGTTTAACAGGACTATATGCCTCCCTCTGGTCTAGAAAGCTTAGAGGACGTGTTGTCTTCTTGCCAAAGTCTTCAGATAAAACCCCTGGTAAACACTCCATCTAGCTAGGTCATGCTATGGATCCAGGGAGGAAATGTGCTGATCATGGAGGCCTTTCTGATGTTATTTTTTCCTTACAAGTACATACGGTGGTTTTCTCATGTGTGAATATACCTTAAATTTCCATCTCTGGCAGTCCATTTTTAGACATCTGTTCATGAACAAATTTTTTTACACAAAGTTAGGGAATGAAAAAAGAATCACAAAATCGGTGCAAATCTCTCAATACTCTTCAGCTATATTCCTAGACTGATGCAGACTACAGCATTAAATTTACACACATCAACAAAGAAGTAAAGATTGCATGCAAAGTCACCACATATGTGATGAAGTCCAAGGTAAGACATCATTAGACTTTGCCAGAGGCAAGGGTACTTAGCTCTGAAAATGGGACTCAGCCAGTAGCAGAAATAACACTAAAGGGATGACTGGATTAGTGATCCATGTAATGAACATTCAGGGATTTGAACAAGTTTTAGTCACTTTACCTACATTAAAGAAATGGATGAAATCCCACGAATGGGAAATGATGTGGAGATAGGAACTTCATTTAAAAAAAAAAAAAAAAAAAAAGCAAAGCACAAACTAAAAATCAAAAATCTTGCAAGAAGAAAGCTGAAGGTACGGGGTTTCCTCACTTTCAGCTCAGCTGCACAGATGAAAGATGAAGGTGTGCAGACAAATAATGTAGAAGTCACTAGTATTATCAGACAGTGGACAGAAACGATTTACATTCAGATTATCAAGAAATGCATTTTTAATGGTCAGTACCATTTTTCACTTACAAAGTATCTAAAGATTCTACACAATACAAATTCTATGCATTTGGCACCACCGCCACAATTTGGTGCCAATGGCAAATCTCGCACTCTTTGTGTTTTAATGTCTTACTGTAACTTTAGGCTGGTCACTGACTGGCACAACTGAGTGATCCAGACACCAATACTGGCAAAGAAATGATCATTCAGTGCATGCTGATTGAGTACGAGACACCATATTGGGTGCTGAGCTCAAACAAATATGTTGTTTTGATGAAGGTAGCAAGTGACGCCCCAAGGTTTACTCAAAATGAATACATTTTTTATGCAATTATTAAATAGGTGATCATGATCTTGCCAAAAACTATGCTGTTTCTTCAAATGCATTATCACTCGCAAATAAATCATTTTTCCCTCAAGAATACATTTGTGACTCAATATACAACTGCTGCAAAACTGATTGTTTTTCACTGCACCAACTTTAATGTGTGTGTCAAAGCATCTGTTGTAAGTTTTCAAAGTATTTGTTTTCATTTTCTTGTCAGAAGGCAGTATCAGTCACAAAAAAACAATGTACAGAGTGGTGATTCTGCTCTAGAACATAAAGATATCAAATACATTGGTCTGAAAATGTATTAACTTTGTCAAGCATGTTTTTAAATACAGCTTGTCTGCTCATGAATGATTTTCATTGCTGGATATATTCTAATGTTTGCCACTTACAGATGTTTTTGGACAGAGCAGAACATTCCTGCAACCTGACACTACAATATGAACATTACCAATATATTCCAATATGAAACCATGCTTCAAATGTACTGGATACTATACCTGTCATCCAAGATGATTATTATTTCTCCTGCTTTAAAAGTGAGCTCATTGTCTTCAACTGCCTCAAAGTCATACAGGGCACGGACTTTCCTTGTTTCCTTTTGCTGGGTATGTGTAAAGTCTACAGATGGGTATAAAGGTCTTGTGTCAGTCTGTTGTGACTTCTGCTCTTGTAAGGACAGCTCAATAGCTGGAAAAGGAATTCAAATTAAAATTATCTGCTTTCATATTCCAATAAGATTATCAACAATTAGAAACAAATCCCACACAAAATCTATAAACAATGCACTCAAATATTTACTTCATGTACGAAGCTACAAAAAAAAAAATATATATATATATATATATGAATACCCATAACAAAGTGGGATCATTCATAGGGCCCTGTTAAGCAAGTAAGTCACTTCACTACTTAATTCCAAGTTCTCTTTTGTGTGGTGGCTTCCATCTGTCAAAACCTCAAGACTTCATGAGATCATGGACCCTTTGGACCACCATGAAAAATGTTACCAAGCTGAAGTTAGAGGATATATGATCCTACATGTCTACATTTTTTTTAAATATTTTTAATGAATTATCTGCATGATCTCCCTGTGTTTGCGTGGGTTTCCTCTGGGTGTTCCGGTTTCCTTCCACATTGCAAAGACATGTATCTGGAGCATTTCTCCCCGGGCCTCCACTGAAAATGGGCTCTGTCCCAGTTAGACTTTCCCAGTAAAAAAGAAGTTATGTACTTACCATAACGTTCCATCTGTGTTGTCCATTTCCATTCATCTTTGACATATGGGTTCCGCTTTCATATCAGAACAGACGCTGCTATTACTACTGCTCGTGCAGGCCAAAAACTCTCTGGCTTCACCTCTACCCACAATCCTTCTCTCCCAATTAGCTCAGATTGAGTTTGTATATTAAAGTCACAGATAAGGAAGCCATATTTGATATGCTTTAAAATCACAACAAGTTATATGTACATTATCAGTTCATCCAAAGAGTCTTCAAAGACCAGGGGATGGAGGGAGGGGAGTCAAGGATAAATGAAAATGGAAAACACAGATGGAACTTTAAACTATATAACTTCTTTATCTGATGTTGCCAATTTTCATTTTATCCTTGACATATGTGGCAGCTACCCTAAACCTTGGGAAGACTCATGGAAGGACATTCCAGAGTACCACTGAACCAAAGGATGCTCTTCCCCTAGAGACCAAATCCAATTTGTAATGAGTAATAAAGTTACTGGGAGAAGCCCAAGTAGCTGCTGCACATATATCATCTACTGAAGCTCTAGACTGGAAAACCGCTGAAGTGGCTATAGGTCTTATAGAATGTGCCTTCACAGGCTTAGGCAAAGCCATTTTCTTCTTGTCATAGATAAAGGAAATACAATTCTTGAGCCATCTGGCTAAGGTCACCTTGGCTTACCAAACCTAGCACCTGAAAAGGAGACAGTTGGCTAGATTTTCTCATGTCTTTCGTCCTGTGAAGATAAAAGCATAATTGTCTGTGAACATCTAGCAAATGCAAACAGTATTTACCTCTGTTCGAAAAGTCTGGAAAGAATACTGGTAAATTAACAGTTTGATTGATATTAGAGAGACTGGTGGTGGAGTAGGATCTCTGAAAAGAAGTTTCAGCAAAAGTGTTCCTTTTAAAAATGAGTTACAAAGTCTTTAAGAAGCCAAGAAACATTCCTCCAAACCATCACGGAAATTTGAAATTGCTGCTGGTTGTATTCTGATGGTAGAAAGGGAAGCTCCTGCATTCAAAAGAGAGGCTAAGAAATCTAAAGTATCAGTAGAAGCAGAAAATGGGTCAATATCCTTTTCACAACCCCAAATGGTACAGCTCTTCCATTTACTAGTATATAGTTTATGGGTGGAAGGCTTATGAGAAGCTAGGAGAATGTGGTGTACTGGGGGAAGAAAGGTTAAGATACCTGGCAACTAATGGAACTGGAGGAACCAAGCTGTCAGCTTGAGGTTCACAATAACTGGAAGAACTAGACCGTCTGGATTGATAGGTCTGGCGCTGGGTCCAGAGTCCAAGGTTATTGAATCAGATAAGGCCAAAGAAAGGGGAACCATATCTGTCAAAGCCCAAAGGTAGCAAATAAGGATTACTTTGCTCTTCAACCTGAGTACCTTCTGTAAGAATTTTGGAATTAGAGGTATTGGGGGAAAGGCGTATAGGAGTTTGGAGAGTCAACTGTGGAGAACAGCGTCTCTTGGTGACTTCCCCAAAGGGATTAGGGCAAAGTAGTTGCTGCACTTTTTGTTTAGGGGAGAGGCGAACAAGTCGCAGCAAGGCTGGCCCCATTGACAGAACATCTTTTCCATCACTTTTGGACTGAGCGACCACTTGTGAGGCTGGAGAATACATCTGCTCAGTTTTGTCTGCTATTACACTGAACTCCACGGAATGTGCGTTGCTATCAGAAAGCGGTTGGAAGAGATCCCCCACTGGCACACACTGTGCTTCTTGACAAAGGAGATAAGATTTGGTTCCCCACTGTTTGTTGATGTACCTAACTACTTGACATTTTGTCTGCTTGAACTGCAATTGTTCCCACAGGAAGAGCGGTTTGAAAGGTTTGCAATGCTAAAAGCACCACTCTTAGTTCCAGAACATTGATATTCAAGTTGGCCTCTAAGGGGGACCAAGTGTTTTGGGCAGTCACAGTCTTGCCCAGAAAATGCCCCCCACCCCATCTGGGAGGCATCTGTGGTCACTATGGCCTTAGCTTCTGGAAAGTCGAAGGGGTCGCCCAGGAGAACTTCTTTGGAGTGAATCCACCTAGCTAGATTCTTTCTGCAATGGCTAGTGATCAGAATCTGGTCTGACATGGGTTGGTATAGCAAAGACCATTGAGATGCCAGCAGCCATTGTAGAATTCTCATGTGATATCTGGCTAGGGGAACTTTTGTCACTGCCATAAAACCTTGGGCCTGTAAAATTAGTCAAGCAGGTACCTTCTTGCTGTGAATTATTTTCTAAACCTGAGTTATGATTTTTCAAACTCTCACTGGGGGAAGGGATACTACGGTTGTCGTTCTATTCAGTACTGCCCCTACAAACTCTATATGCTGAGTTGGAGTCGGTTGAGATCTTTTGTGATTTACAGTTATTCCTAGGTATGCACAGGTGTTGAGAATGTAATCCCTTGCCTCTATCAATCAGTGCCTTGTCGGAGTGGTACTGAGCCAGTCGTCCAAATACAGAAACACTCAGAATCCTTGAAGTCTCAAGTGAGCTGCTACTATTGCCATACATTTCGTGAACACCCTCGGGGCCACAGTGAGACCACAGGGCAGCACCCTGAATTGGTAATGACTGGCTCCCAGCTGGAAGAGGAGAAAAGAAACTTCCTGGAGCACGTGTCCATTTTTATGGGGTAATACGCATCCTGAAGTTCTTTCAAACACATCCAGTCGTCCTTTTCCAAAAATGGAAGACTGGAGTGTACGGTGACCATCCAGAATTAATTTCTTTTATCTAATGGATTTGTTCAACACACTGAGATACAAAATTGGTCTCCAGTCCCCTGTCTTTTTGGCACGAAAAAGAATCTTGAGTAAATTCCAGATCCCCTCTGGTTTGCTGGGACTTTTTGGATGACTTTTCTCTAGCAGTTTTTGAATTTCTAGAACAGCTGGTTCCCTCTGATTAGGTGGATCATCAGGGATTTTTTTGCATATGGTAGGAACAAGGGAAAACGGTATGGTATAACCTTTGGAAATGATCTGTTGCACCCAAGCATTTCTTGTTAAAGTTAGCCAAGCGTTTTGGTGCAAGGATAAGCGTCCCCTTAATGCCTCCGGAAGACGACAATCTGAATGCTGAAAGGGCTTACCCGGGAAGGAATCCCTGAATACTTGGTTCTGCAGACCACCTTTGCCATGTGGATGTTGTCTTCCACTGTAGTACACCCCTCTGCCTCGGGGGGTGGAAAAATGTACGCCCACAGCAGAAAGGGTCTTTTTTTTTTTGTCAAAAATATTTTTACTGAAGTTTTTCGATACAGTAAAACAGGATAAAACAACAATATAAAGCTTGCGTTTACAACACATAAAAGTTATAACTATATACACATTTACAATAGAAGTCACCACAGACAGCATTAATAACTATAAAACTTGATTACAAAGACTGAAAAAGGGAAAAACACTTTGCAATTAGGGAAGAGGAAGTAATAGGAGGAGCATATCGGAGAAAAGTATGTGGAATTAAGATTGCTAAATCCAAGACAGAAACTTGGTATAATGTACGAGTATTTATAATAATAGTAATAGTTTTAGCTTGGGACAGTGAGAGATAAAGACTCAGTCGTTTGTAACAAGTTAGGAACATAAACAGGTGGGAAGAGATGAGGTAATATGTATTACTTCTTGAGAATTAAGTCTAGCAATAGCTCCCAATATTTGTGATAGTACTGTTTATGTTTAGTGATTGCATACACTGATTTGTGAGAAGATATATACTTTATAGCTAAGGTGCAAAAATCACCCCATGAGACTGAGGATTGATCAGTCCATTTTTGGTGATGTAAAATTCAATAAGGGCACAGATAGAGATAAGAATATGTTTTATGATTTTGGGGTATTTGGGTGAGACGATATGTAATATCGCTGTTTCCCATGAAAAGGTGGATTTTTCATAACTCATCTTCTCTACTCTTACTCTTAGTGAGCACCATAAATTATGCACTTTTTTACATCCCCAAAAAACATGTAAGATATCTGCTATTTGGTTTGGGCAAAATGGACATTTTGCTGAGAATTTAGGATTAAACTTATAAAGAATTGATGGCATGTAATAAGCATTGTTATTGACCATGATTTGGGTGTATAACAGACGCTTAAAGGGAATAAGCTTAACAGTATTTTCTATGGCCAGTTTTCTATTTTCAACTGAAATTAGCTGGCTTTTACTTTGCCAATAATTTGAGAATAAAAGTGAGCTCTGAGCTTTTATGCTTATTAGTTTATGTCTTAGAGACCGTTCTATCTTTAGATGCAAGGGTTTTTATTATTAAAGTAGCTAGGTTGATTCCTTGATGGTCTATTTTGGCACGGGGCACCTTGATTTTAATTAAGTAAAGGATTTGGGTGAGAAAAGTGGCGTAATTCTTAGCGAGTCCAAGTTTCTCCCTTAATTGTGTTATATTGGTTTCCTGACATTCATATAAATCCCACACTGTACAGTCCTTTATAAAAGGGAAATTAGTTAGGCTGATTGTTGATTAATAAATTAGGATTTAAGTGGATCAGTTGTATGAGGGTAAAGACTAAGTAATTGTACAGATTTGAACACATTTTGGATAGTAGAAAACATATGTTTAAGTAATGGGTGAAGTTTCCTAATATAAGAGTCTTTTTGATTTAGGTTCAGAAAAGGGAGGGACTTGGGGTTAATATCTAGGGACTTAAATTGATCATACCATACTTTAATCCATAGGGGGTGTCCAGCACTGACTTGGGATCTAAGTTTACTATCTGGATCAGCCTAGAGGAGGTGGATACAGTATAGTAGAGCTTAAAGCCGGGTAGTCCCAAGCCTCCTTTGGCAAGGAGAGTTTATCATATTTAATTCTAACCGATTTAGGATGCCACAAGAATTTAGACACGACTTTCACTACATTTTTGAAGAATTTTTGTGGAATGATAGAGAAAGTGGCATATATGTGAAAAAGAATACTCAGTAAATATTCATTTTGACCCCACTAGCTCTTGATATTTTTCCATCTATTAATATCATTTTCAATTTTTTACCATGTATTTAATAGATTGTTCTTGAGGAGTTCATTAAAGTTAGGGGTGAAAGTTATTCCTAGGTATTTTATTTGGTATTTAGTTATGATCTCACTATCAGGAAAGTGTAATTCTTTATGCCCCAAGGGATTTATGGGGAAATATAAGATTTATTCTGATTTAGTTTGTAATTGGATATAGCCGAATATAGGTCTATGGCATTGAGTAGTTTTGGGAAGTCAGTATTAGGGAGTTCAAAATATAAATTTAAATCATCTGCAAAAGCAGGACATATAAACTTTATATTTGATATTTAGGAATATGATGGAAGTTTTTTGGGATATGTATAGGAGCAGAGGTTCTAAATATAAATGAAAAAGGTAGGGCGATAGGGGGCAACCCTGCCTTGTACCACTGGAGACAGGAATAGGATTAGAAAGGCATTTGTTGATTTGAATAGTAGTAGAGACTTTTTGGTAGAGTACTTTAATTATTTTTATGAATTCTTGCGGAAAGCCAAAAGAGGGTAGGAACATTAAACAGGAAAGCTAGGTTTACTCTGTCAAATGCTTTACTTGCATCAGCAGTAAGGACGTATCTCAGATGTGTAACCTTATCTAGGAGTCTAATGATGGCATCTAACAGAAGGGTGTTATCGGATGTTGTCTATTTTGCATAAATCCCATTTGTTCTTGTGAGATTATAGAAGGAAGAATGTTTTTCAGCCTATTAGCTAAGACGTAGGCTAGAATCTTAAGATCAGCATTTATAAGGGCGACAGGTCTATAATTAGCTGGGTCTCAAAAAATCTGAGTTTGGTTTAAGGATTAGAATAGTTTTTGAGTTGTTTAGATATCTATCAGTTATGCCATACTGAATTATATAGTTAAATACCCTCAGCAGAATTTTAGCAACCAGATCAGAAATTTTTTTTTAGAACTCCACCGTGTAGCCGTCAGGTCCCAGGGATTTACCTGGTCTAATTTTATTAACTGCTACTTTGATTTCTTCAAGGCATAGGGGTGATTTTATAAGTTTCTTTTGATAATCAGTAATTTGTGGAAATTTGAGATTATGCAGAAACTCTCCCATTATATTTGTAGGTGGAGGGTTTGATAAGTTATATACGTTTCTGTAAATATCTTCAAATGCGTTTAAGATTACTTTATTACGCCTTTGTATATAATTTATTTGATTCTTGAGGACCCACTTTTAATATTAATTAGTCTAGCAAGAGTTTTGGAGGGAATTTGTGCCCATTCTGAATATCTATATAGTGATCTCATCTCTACAAAATAGATATTTTCTAAGTATAACTTGTGCAATTGCTTTTGCAAGTCTGTCAGTGTACCTTCTAGCTCAGTTGTGTATTTATATTGAAATTTTATTTCTATGTCTTTGATTTGATTCTCTAGTTCGAGTTTAAGGTTATTGTGGTTTTTCTTAGCCATGAGGACTTCTGAATAATAAGGCCTCGTATAACCGCTTTAGCAGCTGCCCATTGCACATCATAAGGGATGTGACTAGAGGTGAGATCAATGCTCAGTTGGGCAAAGATGATATTTATTTCTTGTGCAATCTCTTGGACTTTGGTGAGAGGAAAAGGTGTTAATACAGATGTTAATTCTGGAATGGTCTGAAATAGTTCTAGGGGAAAACATTATACTTAACTGCATAAGAAGTGAGAGACTGGGAAATTAGAAAGGCATCTATTTTTGACCAGGTTTTGTGTGTGGTTGAGAAGAATGTAAACCTGAGTATAGAGGCATCATTGAAATTTTGTATAAGGGTCTAGTAAGTCGAAGGTACTTTGTAGTTCTTCTAGGGTCATAGTAGTATATTGAGATTGTCTAGATTCTTTATGTGACCTATCCCTATCAGGACAAAGCAAAGCATTCCAATCCCCTCCTAAAATGTATAGATGATTTGGGTAATTAACTATACTACTGACAGACGTTGCCCGTTCAATTCTCAGTTAGAGCGTCTTCTGTGTGGCGACATGCGTGAATGAGCGTTCCTTCGTTGAAGGTTGTGCGTTAGGCTCGGCAAGCCAGCACATCAAAATCTACTGCCAATCATTAGCGGACCGGAGTTCCGCTGTGGCGACCCCTAACCGGGAAAAGCCGAAAGAAACAAACAAACTGAAAATATCAAAAAAAAGCTGGTGACCTGAGCAAGGACTGTACAGATTAACAAAGAGTAAGGGCTTACTTAAGGCAGATGGTTACTGGTAAACAAAACCCATCTTCCATTAGGATCCGTTTTAGCGGAAGTGATCTCTCCTTGAAATAGTTTATTGACCATAATAGCTACTCCCCTAAAAAGACAAATTACAGCCTGCAGAAACTATTTGTTTTACCCATTTTTCTTTTCTCACACTGTCCCAAAGTTGATTGACCATATGCGTCTCTTGCAGAAAGGTTATAGTAGATTTATTCTGAAGTGTAAGACGCATAAGATTTCTTTTTGTCCGATAGCCCCTTAATGTTCCATGAATCTACTGTAAACATTTACATAATCTGAAAATATTGTAAAGTGTGTTGTTACAAGATAACAGTATACTTGAAAGTAAAGAAATAGTGCTGTTATGGCAGAAAATACTTTGAATGTGGTGACTTCTAATCGCCTTATCCCTATATAGGTGCCTAACCACCCATTTCTCTGAAAGAGTATGAAGGTAATGAATGAATATTGTGAGATAGTTTGAGTATGGGGTAACTTGAGAGAAGGAAGTAGCAGAGGGATTACAAAAGTACCCAAATTGTTCCAAACGTAGACAAACATTAGCAACAAACTGTGCAAGCCAACTCCTTTAAGTTGATATCAGCTATGTGGAGTTGTCCTCTGATCTGTTCTTCTAGTAATATTTACATTACTTAAATGTCATGATAAAGGTTTCAATGCAAGAACTTAAGCATAGTTAGTAGCATCATCCTCAGGGGAAATTCTGGTCTTGACAGAGGTATAAATTTCTTAATAAAAAGCCTTACATAAATATAGGTAAGATTGGTAGTTAGGGAATAAAGATATGGGTATGGTAAACTTTAATAAGTATGTCTATTTTCAGTCTGAAAGTAAAAGCCTTGTTTGCTGTTAGTAAATATACATCTCTATATATACATCTCTATAGGTAAGTTTGAGATGACCTGAATAGATATCTCCCACATTATATCTGATTGGCATTGGTCGGTAAGGGTTATAGATCCTTTAGCATATTGAAAGGAGACAGAAAATCCTGACTTACATTTAGAATAAGCTTATTAAGCCTGTTGCTGTATCCAAAGTAGTAAAAAATATAGTTGAATATTTAATACACATATATAACAACCAGAGTTAATTTGCAAAGAATTTAACAAATTAACAATGAAGATCTTCTAAAAAAAAAATCTATTACTATAGGTGCTTGGTTAGTTATAATTCGAACTAGAAAAAAACAACCAATTCACTATACACAGGCTCCATATTAACACATGTACTGCATCAGTTCACCGTTTCAGTTAACAATGAAAAAAGAGAAAATAAATAGCTTAACTGATTAGTGCTCAAGAATAAAAACAGTTATGTCTTTTTCTAGGCTTAATAGCACATTATGGACCAAGTATATAACAACTTAATAGAACTTATTTAACTTGCAGGTTGCAACTATTTAAGAAAGCCTGCACTGTATACAAATTAAAACTAATCACTTGCTATGTAATGGAAAGATCCATCCAAAAGCAGCTGAATAATCTGGAACATCAAGACAAAGATGAAGCCTTTTACCTATAGTTAATGACATATTCAGACTCAACAACTTTTTCCCTTGCCTTTTCTTTTTTTTCCCCTTTTTCCCTTATAACTTCCTGATATCATTTGTGAAGGTTATGTTTGCAACATTTACAGTTGTGCAGCAAAAAAAAAAAAAAAAAAAAAAGGAAAAAAGAAAAAATGTTTTCCTTAGGTACAGCTTTTATGCTTAAAATGTGCAATTCTAACCTTAATAGCTTAACAGTGATTTCAGCATCAAAATTACTGTTTAGCTACCACAGTTTTGGCAGGATGGAATGAAGAAAGATGGAGAGATAGCAAACAAACAGAAAACAGTACCAGGGTTTATAACATGTTGCAGCTACTTGCTTCATGGTTTCTGGATTTTGCAGTCAGTCAAGGGTATAATATGCAGAATCTTTCATTTTCTGCAGACAGTTGATGTTTAACCACGAAGATGAAGCTGTTTAAATAACAGGATCTATTCAAAAGAGTTTTTTTGCTACTGTGGGCTATTTTAAGCGATTGCGGCTAGAGCAGGTACCCGGTTGATGCCAGTAAGCCTTTGGGGCAGGAAATGCGATGGCGATGACGTTATTAGGTCAAAGAGCAAAAAGTACAGTTTTGTACCTACCATAAATGTAGATGTCCGATAGGCATGCATCTGCAGTCCTTACAAATGGGTTGTCCTGTCATCAGGCAGCCCTTCGGTCGGCCGGATTCCAAAGTCTGGGTCTGGCCTCGGCTGATGTCGCACTCCACCCGACGTCATAGCTGCAGTTATTCGGGTATAAAGGCATCAGCCGACGCCATCTTCCTCAGTGTTTCTTGCTCCAGATGCCAGGTGCCCTCTAGGAAGGCTAAATTTGGATAATTGCAAAAGTTTCCAAATAAAAGAGAGCAAATAAAAAATAAACATGTATATACATATATACAAACAAATGCACCATAATAGATTCCCCCAGCTAGCTAGAAGATGGGTAAATACCCTAGGAGTACCTCAGAGGGGAAGGAGGGAGGGTAATCCTGACTGCAGATGCATGCCTATCGGACATCTACATTTATGGTAGGTACAAAACTGTACTATGTCCTTCAAGGATGCATCTGCAGTCCTTACAAATGGGTAGAATACCATAGCCAAACTGGGGGAGGAGGAGAGATTAGATTATGGTGTAGTTAAGATCCCTTGCAAAACAGCAGTGGCAAAACCTGCTCGGGATCTGGAGTATAATGGTAAATTATAATGCTTGGCAAATGTATGCACGGAGCTCCAAGTAGCAGCCTCTAAAATGTCTTTTGTAGCCACCCCTCGTAAAAAGGCTGTGGTAGTGGCTGTAGCCCTTGTAGAGTGAGGTCTGATGTTTTCTGGAGTTTTCTTCCCATGGTAAGAGTAACAGAATCTAATGCAATTTACTATCCACTTAGAGATTGTCTGTTTTGAAATTGCTTTTCCTTCCATTCCTGTTGCATATGCTACCAGGAGTTGGTCAGTTTTTCTATTGCTCTTGGTCCTGTCCAGGTAGTAACGTAATTGCCTGTGTACATCCAAGGTATGCAACAGTCTTTCTCCCCTGTTCTGTGGATTGGGGAAGAATGTAGGTAGGTGGATAGCCTGGTTTAAGGATACCCTGGAGACCACCTTTGGCATAAAAGTAGGATTTGTTCTCATGGACACTCTATCTTGATGGAAGATCAGAAAGGGCTGTACTTCCATTAATGCCTGTAGTTCAGAAACCCTTCTTGCTGAAGTGATTGCAAGCAGGAAAGCAGTTTTCCATGATAAGTACTGTAATTCTGCTGTTGCTGCTGGCTCGAAAGGTGGTAGTGTCAACTTTTCTAGCACAAAGTTCAAGTCCCAAGCTGGCAATGGTGGCTTTCTAGGTGGTTTTACATTTTTAATTCCTCTCAGAAACTGCCTGAGCAGGGGATGTGAGAAGACTGGAGGATCCAAGTTGTATTCTGCTGAAATAGCTGATGCATGAATCTTGATGGAAGAGTAGGAGAGGCCATTGTGGAAGAGCTCTGCCAAGTATTCCAGGATGTTGGCTATGTTTACCAGTGACACATTTTCTCCTTTTGCAGTACTCCAAATGTGATACCTTTTCCATTTTGCTGAATAATTTTTTCTTGTTGAGGGTCTGCGAGCCTCCAAGATAATGTCTTTAACCCTTTGGGATAAATCTGGGTTATTTGGTCTTATGCAATGTTCCAGGCAGTCAGCTGCAGTGTTTTCAGGTTTGGATGCAGGGTTTTGTAGTTGTTCTGTGTTAACAGTAAGGGAACTAGGGGTAGAGGCCATATTTGTTCCCGAGACATGCTCCTCAGTAATGGGTACCAATGTTGCCTTGGCCAGTCTGGAGCTATCAGGATGATCCTTGGCTGGTCTTCTTTGATCTTCAATAGCACCTTGTGCATCAAAGGAAGTGGTGGGAATGCATATGCTGTCAGGTTTTTCCAACTGAAAGATAGGGAGTCCACTTTCCAAGCAAGTGGGTGGTACGTCCTTGTGCAGAACTTCTTCAGTTGGTGATTGTGTGGGGATGCAAATAAGTCTATTTCTGGTAGTCCCCATTTTCCTGTAATGGTTTTGAAGATGTCGGATGCAGCATCCATTCGTGGGCATCCGTGGTAGTTCTGCTTAGTATGTCTGCTAGTGTGTTTTCTTTTCCTGGCACAAAAATTGCTTGTAACTGAATGTTGAAACTCAGGGCCACATTCCAGAGGTCCATTGCCATCCGGCATAGAGGATATGAATGTGTGCCTCCCTGTTTGTTGATGTACCACATAACTGTGGTGATGTCTGTCCTTATCAACAGTTGACCTTGTCGAAGAAATGGTCTGAATGTCTGAATTGCCAGTTTTACTGCCAGCATTTCCTTTTGATTTATGTGTAGGTGCAGCTGGTCTTGAGTCCATAAGCCTTGTATGCACTTGTCCAGCATGTGCGCCCCCCAACCGAGGTCTGAGGCATCCGTTGTGATGGTCTGGCTTGGTTGAGTGCTGTGGAAGGGCAGTCCTTTGTTTGATTGACAGGCCTGAGCCCACCATTGGAATTCTTGTTTCAGGCATGGGATTATTGGAATTTGGGTTTCTAGGCTGTGCTTGTGCTGAGACCATAAATTCCTTAGGTACCACTGTAACTTTCTCATATGCAGTCTGGCATGTGGAACCAATATTATGCAGGATGCCATGAAACCCAGAGCTTGCAGGACTTTTCTTGCTGTTAGCTGGTTCTGTTTTGTTAATGCCAAGAAGTAGAGAGGGAGTTGCTCCTGTTTTTCTACTGTTAGGAATGCCATTTGTTTTGATGTGTCCAGCTCTGCACCCAAAAAGGTTATCCTTTGGGATGGTATCAGTCTTGACTTTTATATTGACTGTGTATCCCAGGGCTTTCAGTAGATGAATGACCCTTTTCAAGTGTTTTGCTAGCATGTTTTTGTTGTCCGCTTGTAACAGGCAGTCGTCCAGGTAAGGGTAGATTTGAATTCCCTGAAGCCTGCAATGAGCAATTACTGATGCCAGGCATTTCGTGAACACTCTGGGCGCAGTAGATAAGCCAAAGGGCAATGCTGAGAATTGATAATGCTCTGATCCTGCAAGAAATCTGAGGTACCTTCTGCAATTTGGTCGTATAGGGACGTGCAGGTATGCCTCCTTGAGATCTAGAGTTACCAGCCAAGACTCCTTGCCCAACATGGGAAGAAGCTGCTGTAGGGTCAGCATTTTGAATTTTGGGACAATGAGGTATGTGTTCAAAGCGGACAGGTCGAGAATAGGTCTCCATTGGTTTTCTTTTCTTGGTACCAGGAAGAGCCTGGAGTAAAATCCTTGTCCTTGTTCCAAAGATGGTACCTTTTCTACAGCTCTCATCCTTAGTAAGTGAGTTATTTGTTTTAGAGCTTCTGCCTTTTGATTTGGAGGTAGGTTTGGCATTCTTCTCTTCCTTGGTAGAGTATGGAAGTGAAACCTGTAACCTTGGTCTATTGTCTGTAAAATCCACTTGTCTCCTGTGATGTAATGCCAGTTTACTGAAAATAAGGCTAGCTTCCCGCCTAAGGGTGCTTCTAGTTGTTCCCTGGTAGGCGGTGCCAGAGCCAAGTCACTGTGATTGTCCTGTGGTAGTGGTGGTGGCTGGATCTGTGGCTGTACCTCGCTGGTTGTTAGCCTGCCACTGGCGTCCCCTGTAGGCACCTCTGGGTTGACCCCTGCCTCTTGAGCGCCTATTCCTGCCTCTCTGAGCTCTGGAGGTGTCTGGAAAGGACCAATTCTTGGAGGGCCAATTCCTGCTAAACCTTGGAGGTTAGACCTGCAAGAAATCCTTGACTGTCTGGACGGATTTTGCCTTCTCTTCCATCTTCTTCAGCACCTGCTGTGCAGGAGAGCCAAACAAATTGAGCTTGTCCATGGGAGCATCTAGGAGCTTTGATTTAACATGGTCTGGTAAGGACTGCTCTTTTAACCATGCATGTCTTCTGATCACTGTGCCAGTCATGGCTGATCTAAAGGAAGCCTCCAGTGCATCATAGCTGCATTTTAAGGAATGGTTACTGACCTGCTGAATGTTATGTACCATTTCCTGAACAGATTTTTTGTCTAATGGTTCATCCGAGGACAGCTTTTTAGTTAACTGGTCTAACATAAATTCTTGATACTGGATCATGTGGAATTGACAGTTCAAGGCCCTAGCTGAAAGAGTAGCAGAAGTGTAAACTTTTTTACCCCATCTCTCTAAGGCCCTAGATTCCCTTTCAGAGGGGAGGGGGGTTTTGGCAGAGGTAGCTGCTACAGCCTTAGGTCCCTGGGAGATAGTTTCGGGATCTGCAACAGGAGCCTTATACAAATGATAATGTGTGTCCGGAACCCTGTAGTACCTATCGGGCTTAGCAGGGGCCGGAGGAAGAGAGTCAGGAGCAGTACAAGCATCATTAAATGCATCATCCACAACAGTAAGAACTGGAGGAATGGCTAAAGGCCTATGCTGTGGTAAATGCAGAAAGGTTCTAAGCCTTTTTCTAGAGTCTGAAAAATCCTGTCCCTGCCATTGAAATTGTTACCTCATAGCATGCAAGGTTTCCCCAAAGGAAAATTCCTCAGGCGGAGAGGCAGAAGGAATGGACTCTTCAGCATCAGAGTCTTCATAAGGGGAAAAAGGGCCCTCTGGAGGGTTTGAATTATCTGAATCATCAGAGGAGTCATCTGGAGAAACTGGCTCAGGGGGCTCTACTCTAGGCCTCTTCTCTGGAGGTGGGTGAAAGGCCCTGTCTGGGTGTGGTTGGGATCCCCGGATCAAAAAATGAGATCCTCTGCTAGACTAAGCATTTGTGAACTAGAGCTAGGCCTGTGAGAGGGGGTCTTAGCAGGCACAGTTTTGGTAGATTTAGCTGCTTTAGCCCTGGCAAAGGCCTTAATCGACATGGTTGCAGGTGGCCTAGCAGCTCCACGTGCAGGGGTAGAAATATCCAAGGGGATAGTATCAGATAAATCCTGGGAACCTGCAAGAACAGGTGGGATTGCAGTAGCCGATTCAACTATGTTGGATGAGGCCTCGGTAGGAGGTAAGCTTTCGGCTGAAGGAAGAACCGTGGGCTCGGTTTCAGTCGAAACCGAGACACTCGCGGTTGGCTTAACCGCGGTTTCGGCCGAAACCGCGGACCGCGAGTGTCGGTCCTTTTCTTTGTGCTTTTTAGATATTTGCGTAGTCGGAGGATCCGACGGCATAATGTAAGCAAAAGCGGAGCCGAAAAACTCCTCAGCAAATTCCGACCGACGTCTAAGCGTCCGTCGGTTAAAAGAAGCACAGGCTAGACAAGCTGCTACGTCGTGGTCTGGGCCTAAACAAGGTAAGCAGTAAGAGTGGAAATCTTTATGAGGTATTTGTTTCCCACAAGTTAAACAGTTATTCACTTTTTCTGACATCGGCTGAGGCAAGAAAGAGTCCCCAACGGGGTACTTAGCTTTTTAGAAGTCTTCGGTAGTAGTAGAAGTATTAATCTCTGGTTCTGACCGACCGGCACTTGCGAACAGCTTCTGCTTCGGGTGCCACGCGGCAAGAAAGACTGAGGAAGATGGCGTCGGCTGATGCCTTTATACCCGAATAACTGCAGCTATGACATCGGGTGGAGTGCGACATCAGCCGAGGCCAGACCCAGACTTTGGAATCCGGCAGACCGAAGGGCTGCCTGACGACAGGACAACCCATTTGTAAGGACTGCAGATGCATCCTTGAAGGACATCATAGTGTTTTCTTGTAAAGCTGAGCAGCTTTCTGGGAAATGGAATGCCGAGATGATAAAAGACACTGTACTACCGAAAATGGAGGCTGATACTGCAAGAAAAATACAATTAAATCATGAAGGGAGGAGAAAACTTCTTGATACAGCTGGCGGATGCATCAGGACTTGCTGGGTAACTTGATTCATGCAATATTCACTTTAAAGATCCATAAAAAAGTGGATTTAGCCTATTCAGGGATTTCAACTGTTATTTTTGTATCATTATGATTGGAGATTAATGTGCAGGGTATTTAATTTGGAAAAGGATTTTTTTCCCCAGAAGGTAAGAACAGTATTTGCTGAGTTTTTGTCTTTTTAATTTCATTTCTAAAGGAAGATCCTGGGTAATAGCCACTTTGTGACCTCTTCATGTAAAGTTCTTTTTTGCTTTGCAAGCTAAGAATGTTTTGAACATGTGCTGAATTAAGTAGTCGACATATATTTGCCTTGGGGTTTCTTGGAATTGAGAGCACCTGATGGATGTGTGGACTCGATTATTATATTATTTAGGAGATCTTTATTATCCAGTACTGTGCTTAGAACTTCTTTGACTATTACACTGAGCTGGGCATTTTCAAAAGATTCAGGAATACCTCAGAATAATATTATTTCGTCTACTTCTAGCTTCTAGATCTAACATTTTTTGATGCAATTCTTTGATGGTGGTGTCATTTTCCTGTAGATTTTGTTTAATTTCTTTTATTTTGATTTCATTCTCCATTGATTTTGCTTCATTTGGCTCAAGTCTGAGCATAATTTGTTCTAGATTGGATCCAAATGTAGCTAATTTGTGAGAGAAACCTTGCATTTCAGTTTGCAGAGGTTGCAGTGCCATTTTGAGATCTTCAAGTGTTAGAGACTGATCTTGTTTTGATCTAAGGGCTAGCTTTGTAGTTTCTTGGTGCGGCTTATTAGTTTTTTGTCTTTCTGAGGAGGTGTCTTTCTCTGGTGTAGTTATTAGAGACCGTTTTGTTTTGCTAGTTAAAGTTTCCATTTGGTCTGTGTGGTTATCTATTCCAAGTAAAAGAAAAAATATTTGAAGTAATAGGTTTTAGACCAAGTTGCTGATATCAAGTCACAGAGTTCCTTTTCTCTCTCCGTTTTCTTTGTTTAGGCCTCAGAGTCTGGAAGCATCCACACCATGCGGTTCAGGGCTCAGCATCCAGTAAGTAGAAAGGGTCTTACCATCCTTCTTACATTTGGATAATGTCTCTCTAACTTTTGGGCCAAACAGATATGATCCATCAAAAGGTGCATTGATGAATGAAGGCTTAAATGGCTCTGCAAGGTCACATAGGTGCATCCAGGCTTGTCTCCTTATGGCTACACCTGAACCTGCCACTCTGGTGGCCCCTTTAGCTCCATGTACAATGTGCTTCATGGACGAGTTTGACACAGACACCAGGGTGGCCAAATGGGAAGCAACATTTTCTTGGACTCCCTCAGTAACAGCTTCCACCATGGTATCCAACAACTCTTTGATCAGATCCCTTTAAAGTCTGGTAAAATATGTCAAGAACTTCAAAGACCTTAAGGCAAAGGTCGATGAAGGGTAAATCTGCTTCCCAAATCTATCCATCACCTGAGACTCTCTGTTGGGTAGATGGATAGATGAACTCTCCTCAGTGAGTTACTTTTTTTGTGGCAGCCACTACAACCATGGCATCTCCCATGAAACCTTTAGCCCAGAAATGTTTATCCTCAGGTGCACATAAAAGTTTGTCCGGTCCTTGGGGATGGGTCCAGTTGTGTCCGGAGCCTTTCACTACCACTGAAAAATCAACTGAATGTGTTTGTCAGTGGGTGGAATCACCCATGAGGTAGACAGGCGAGTACCAAAAGCCTGCAGATAAAGTGATTCCTCCAAGGAAGGGTTATGAGATTTAGTCACCCCTCTATGTCAAAATTTCTAGGATGTTTCCAAAGAAGACATCAGGGGGTGACCTTGGGGACCCCTCCCCTTCATCAAAACCAGTGCCTTCCATGACAGATTCCTCTGGGAAATTTAAGGGCTTCCTCTTGCACTTCTGAGGAACATCCTTAGGGGGACAGTCTGGAGCAGTATAAGAATATGACAGAATTTATATCTGAGATTCCTGAGGTTTCGGTACTCGCTGCCCCAGAAAAGAGAGAGGTCAAACAACTGGGCTTGAGGAAGGTATCTGCTCCAAGGAGGAAGGGACCAACTGAGTCACTGTAAGAGACTAGGTCTTCTCCATTACCTTGACGGCCCCCCCCCCCCCAAAGAGGGAAGGGAGCTCGGAAAAGACACAGACTGCCTCGGAACCGTGGTCACTCTCCAAGGAAACAGCTCCAGAGACTGAAGCCAGAGCCAAACTGAACTGTGCCGATGCTCCAAAGTGCATGGACGGCTCCGAAAAAATTGGAGGCGATTCCTGTCACTCAGAGCCAACAGCGCAGATATGGCACCGGGAGGTCTCCGGATTTCAAAGAACCAAAGAACTCAGTTCAATAACTGGTTCCAAAGTGAGAGAGTCTCTGGAACTGATACAATCGGTGTCGGATGACTCAGAGCTGTAACTATGATGCCTCAGAGGAGCAGTAGTTAATGGGGTGAATGAAGGTTCAGCTCCTAAGCCCATAAGGGCCAGAGCTGAAGGAAGTCCTGTAAAACACCCACAAAATTTTATTCACCAGTCTCTCCATGTCGACTTTTGGTGGGACGGACTGAAATTAGGGAGGGTGATTTAGGCATCTGAAGGAAAACTTCAGATAACTCGCCAACAAAACGGTCAATAGAAGGGGAGTAACTAGTTCTGGGTAAAGTATCTGTTTGCACTACAGCCATACTCTGTGCTGATGTACTTGGCATCGAGGAACAGCCAGGAAGCAATATTTGTTGTGCCGAAGCCTTTGGCGTCAAGGCTTTCGAGTCAGGTATCGTTGTCAGTGCCGGTGATTTTTCCCAGTACTGAAATCTTAGAAATGGAGTTCATTGGTTCTAAGGAACTTTTAGGAACCAAGGATCATGGCTTCTTATGTGTTGGTGCCAAAGGAGATGTTGGTACTGATAAACTTCTCTTTCTGCCCTTCTCCAAAGAGGATTGTGAAGAAGGGGAAGAAAAGTACAGTTGTGTACACTTGCCATAAATGTAGATGTTCGAGTGTATTCACTGCTGCAGTCATTACATTTGCGTAATCTGCTGGCAGGTTGCCCTCAGTCGGCCTGATTAACAAAGTCTTTGATCCTGCGTCGGTTGCTGTCGGTTCTTCCATGACGTCAGGTCGTCAGGGGTATAAAACATGCAGCCGACACCATTACATCAGTTTTTCTTGCCCCAGATGTCAGGTGCCCCTCAAATGGGGAGCAAAAATATATATGTATATAGAAGTATATAATTTAAAACACAAAAAATATACCTCCAAACAAAAGCAAATATACCCAAAAAGGCTTTTGAGCACAGTAAAAGAAAGGAGAGGTATAGTAAGAGAAAAACCGGGGGCTGGAACCATGAATACACTCGAACATCTACATTTATGGTAAGTGCACACAACTGTACTATGTTCTTCATGTTTCACTGCTGCAGTCATTACATTTGGATAGAATCCCAAAGCTATGGATGGGAGGATGGAATTAAACAGCATCAGGAGCAGCTATAAGACCCTGCAGGACTACAGTGGTAAAACCAGCTTTGGATTTAGAGAAGAGAGGTAAATGGTAATGTTTGGTGAATGTATGAACTGAGCTCCAGGTAGCAGATTCTAGAATGTCTCGGGTAGGAACCCCTCTGAGAAAGGCTGCAGAAGTAGATGCAGCCCTGGTGGAATGAGACCTGATCCCCTTGGGGATAGGTTTACCATGGTGCATAAAGCAGAAATGAATACAATGGCTTATCCATTTAGAAATAGTTTGCTTTGAAACAGCATTTCCCTCTGCCCCTGCAGCAAATGCCACCAATAGTTGCTCAGATTTTCTTAGAGATTTTGTCCTGTTTAAGTAGAATCTAAGTTGTCTGTGTACATCCAATGAACGCAGAATCCACTCACCTTTGTTCTGTGGATTGGGGAAGAAAGTTGGCAGATGAATGGTCTGATTAAGAGCCACACTGGATACCACTTTAGGCATGAAAGATGGATTGGTCCTGAGAGCCACCCTGTCCGGATGAAATATAATGAAAGGCTCCATTGCCATAAGAGCCTGTAATTCTGAAATCCTTCCAGCTGAAGTGACTGCTAAAAGGAAAGCTGTTTTCCAGGAGAAAAATTTTAGGTCTGCAATAGCAGCTGGGTCAAAAGGAGGGACAGTGAGTATTTCCAAAACAAAATTTAGGTCCCATGCAGGAGGTGGTGTTCTCCTGGGAGGTCTTAAAATTTTGGCCCCTCTGAGATACTGCTTTAGCAGAGGATGATAGAAGAGGGGAGGTTCTGTGTTGTAATGAGCTGAAGTGGCAGAGGCATGGATTTTTATGGAAGAAAAGGATAGGCCCTTGTGAAATATCTCAGTTAAGTATTGCAGAATCCGAGGAATATTGGACACTGCTGTGCTTATTCCTTGTGATTGGTTCCAGGCACAGAATCTTTTCCATTTGTCAGCATAAGATTTTCGAGTACTAGGCCTTCTAGCCTCCAAAATGACATCCATCACTGGTTTGCTGAGGGATGACAAGGGTGAAATTAGTTGATTAGTCACACTGCAAGATTCAAAGTTTGGAGCTGAGTGTGCAGAATCTGGTAGTTCTGCTGAGAGAGTAGGTAAGGTGTCTGAGGCAGGTGCCACGGAGGAAGGTGCGACACATTGCGCAGAAGTGGGTACCAGTGTTGGTGAGGCCAGTCTGGAGCAATCAGAATAATTTTTGGTTTGTCCTGTGACTTTTAGTAGAACTTTGGAGAGCAGAGGGGGAAAAGCCCAGACCGATAGGTTTTTCCAGCTGAATGATAGAGCATCCACTTTCCAAGCTTTTTTGTGATGAATTCTTGTGCAGAATTTGTCCAACTGATAGTTCTGGGGTGAAGCAAAAAGATCTATGTCTGGGTTCCCCCATTTGCGTGTCAACATGTTGAAAACTTGTGGTTCCAGTTTCCATTCATGGGGGTCCATAAGATTTCTGCTTAGTTCATCTGCCAGAGTATTTAGCTTTCTTGGCAGGAATTGAGCTTGTAGTTGTATCTGATAGGTCAAGGCCGTGTTTCACAGTGCCATGGCTAGTCTGCAAAGGGGGTAGGAATGTGTACCCTACTGCTTGTTTATGTACCACATAACGGTGGTGTCTGTCTTTATCATTAGTTGTCCTGAATGAAGGTAGTCCTTGAATGCTGTCAGAGCATTCTGTACAGCTAGCATCTCTTTCTGATTGATATGTAGGTGCATTTGCCCTGGGCTCCATTTGCCCTGAATGCACTTTCCTGCCAGATGAGCCCCCCAAGCATAGTCTGATGAGTCTGTTGTTAGGGTTTGGGCGACAGGGGGTGGAGTGAATGGCAGTCCCCTGTTTTGGTGGCAGGCCTCTGCCCACCATAAGAACTCTAGTTGCAGGCAAGGTATAATAGGAATCATTGTTTCCAGGCTGTGACAATGTTGACTCCATAAGCTTTTTAAGTACCACTGAAGGTTCCTCATATGCAGTCTTGCATACGGAATTAGAAGAATGCCTGCTTTGAAGCGGAGGTATCTTCTGCAAGATTCCCTGATTGGGATATGCAGGTAAGCCTCTTTTTAGTCTAGAGTTACCAACCACGCATCTTTGCCTAGCATAGGTAGTAACTGTTGAAGAGTCAGCATCTTGAATTTTGGAATGTCCAGAAATGTGTTTAGAGTGGATAAGTCCAGAATTGTACGCCATGATTTGTCTTTTCTGGGTACCAGGAAAAGTCTGGAGTAGAAACAGTGTCCCTTTTCCTCTTCTGGTACTGGTTGAATAGCCCCCATGTTCATGAAGGACAGAACTTGTTTCTGGGCCTCTGCCCACTGATTTGGGGGCAGATCTGGCCATCCGTTTGGGATTGGCAATGTGTGGAAGTGAAATCTGTATCCCAGGGATACTACATTTAAAACCCATTTGTCCTGAGTAATAAGTTGCCAGTTTTGTGCATGAAGTGCTAGTTTTCCCCCCAAAGGGGCAGCTAAGAGGTAAGTGCTTGGTGAATGTACAGGGAAGTCATTGAGACTGTTTACCATTGGGAGGTGCCTTGTTGCTTCCAGTTTTGGAGGTGGAGGCACCCATTGTTTTGTTCTAAAAGTTCCTTGCGACTGAAACCTGGAGCCTTTGGAATGTCTTGATTTGACCTGAGCATCTCTCGAGGGGACTGGAAAGGACCAGTTCTTAGTAGGCCAGTGCCTACTAAATCTTGGAGGTTGCACTTATAAGAAATCTTTCACAGTTTGCATAGATTCAGCTTTATCTTCTATCTTTAACACTTCTTCAGCCTTATTACCAAAGAGACGGTCCTGTTGTAAAGGAGCATCCAACAATTTTGATTTAACATGGTCAGGCAGAGTTTGCTCTTTGAGCCAAGCATGCCTTCTTAGCACAGATCCAGTTACAGCAGCCCTGCAAGAGGCCTCCAAGGAATCAAAACCACATTGCAAAGTATGTTTTCCAACTTGTTCAGCTGCATGCAATAAATCCTGCAATTCTTTATTTTCCACACAGTCAGATATTAACATAATTTTCTGTTTAAGTAGTCCCGTGATATGCTGTTGATATTTAAGCGTATAAAATTGCCAATTTAAAGCCCTGATTGCCAAGGTTGCAGACATGTAAACCTTCTGACCCCATCTATCCAGCGCCCTGGAATCTCTAACAGAAGGGGTGGGATTTTTGGCAGTAGAGGCCTTAATGCCCTTGGGACCCTGAGAAATGGTTTCAGGATCAGCAACACGGTTTTTGAAAAAAAATTTGTGGGAGTTGGGAACCCTGTAGTATCTAACTGGCCTACAAGAAGCTGGAGGTAGAGAATCAGGAGTCATACTAGATTCTGAAAAATCATCATCAACAAAGTCTAGAACAGGAGGTATAGCCAAAGGCCTATGCTGAGGAAGAAGAAGAAAATCCCCAAGTCTCTTTTTAGATTCAGAGAAATCCTGACTTTCCCAGTGGAAATGTTCCCTTAAGGCATGTAAAGTTTCCCCAAAAGAAAAATCTTCAGGGGGAGAGGCAGAAGGAATGGAATCCTCTGCATCAGAGTCCTCATAAGTAGGAATAGACAAATCCTGTTCATTAAAAGAGTCAGAAGAAATAGAATCCTGTTCAGCAGATTCATAATCAATGTCTTGCCTAGGCCGCTTAGAAGGAGGGGGTTGGGCTACCCCTGATCAGAGTAATTAAATCTTCAGCCATTTTGATCATTTGTTTTTTTAGGCATAGGGGCCTGCACATGTGGCCCAGGCGTCGGTTTGTTAGACACAGATTTAGATTTTGGCCTTAGTTTTGAAGATGGCGTCGGTCTAATATACAAATCTGTAGGCCTGAAAACACCCTCAGAAGCCGGTGCCAGCACAGTGGCTCGCTCCGGACCCCCCCCCACATCTAAGGTAAAGACATCCGCGGGTTCCATAATTGAAGTATCTCGCGGCATACCAGACTCCGAATGGGTCTCAGTAGAGGCCTGCAAATCAGAAGTAGCGGGTATCAGGGGCTGCGAAAGTGCCTCACCGAGTACAGGCGAACCGGCAACTGGCTTAGGAGAAGCGTTGTCATCAGTTTTGGACCTCGACAGTCTGTCTCTGTCTTTTTCTTTGTGTTTTTTTAGGTATTCCGGTAGCTGGATTACTAACCGACATTTCTGGATAATTAAATCTTGAGCCAAAATATTTAGAAGCAAAAATATACCGACGTTTAATCGTGCGTTGATTAAATTTAGCACAAAACCGACAGCAAGGTACGTTGTGGTGAGGGCCCAGGCAAGGAATACAGTACAAAAGAAAATCCTTAGGTGGTATTTGCTTCCCACAAGTAATGCAATTATTAACTTTTACGGACATTGGTAAGGAGCAAGAAAAAGTTTCCCCAACGGGGTACTTAGCTTTTAGTTGAAGACTTCGGTTCTGAAACTCGAAAACGAAAATTTCAGGAGTCGGCCGACCGGCACTTGCGAACTGCTTCTGCTTCGGGCATCGCGCAGCAAGAAAGACTGATGTAATGGCGTTGGCTGCATGTTTTATACCCTTGACAACTTGACGTCATGGAAGAAGGAACAGCAACCGACGCAGGATCCAAGACTTTGTTAATCAGGCCGACTGAGGGCAACCTGACAGCAGATTACCCAAATGTAATAACTGCAACAGTGAAACACGAAGATCATCATTCATTTTACTCTTGTTCTGAGCAGATATAGCCTCTCCAAAGGTGGAGGGAATCAAACCATTTAAGATTAATTTGTTTTTTCTTTCAACAAGAGCCCTATGACTAAAGCCAAGCCATATACTACAATCTTCCTGTAAATGTACAGATCCCAAACAATAAATACACAACAGATGCAAATCCAATAGAGGGATCTTATGGCCGCACTTCTGGCATTGTATGAAGCCAGAAGGAGCCTTAGTTTTCTCAGCCATAATAAAACAAAAAAAGCTGGAAAGGGCACACCACACTCACATGAAGGGGGGTAGTAAAACCACACTCAAACATGAAAAACAAAACAGGAAAGTAGCCTTTTTTTTAGAGAAAGAGGAGAGAGGGAGAGAGAGAAACTATCAACAATGATAGTAAAGGAAGTGTACGGAAAGAGGGCTGTCAACAATGATAGCTGAGAATACACTGCAGTGTATGGAAAAGGGAAAAAAGCAATTACAATCTGAAGGGTAGAGGGACACTGAGAATGCTGAAGTTAAAATAAGGTAATAACTGCAGAAAAGGGAAGAAACTTGAAAGAATATAAAACTATCCAAAATATGAACTTGGCTCGAGAGTTCTGTCGAAGATAAGTAGCAAATGAGGTCTGAGGTAACTGGGAGAGAAGGATTGTGAGTAGAGGTGAAGCTTGAGAGTTTTTGGCCCGCACAAGCTGTAGAGTCTGTTCCAATACTGGAACCGAACCCATATGTCTAGGATAAAATGAAAATTGACAAAATCAGATCAAATGCTGAAATAAAAATAATCTATTGTGACACAAGCAAATTTATCTTTATATAAAAGTAATAAAAACAATATTAAATTCAAATTTACAAATATTATACATCACATATATTGTTACATATCTTATAATCTAGGCAACATTTCATAAATTACTCAATTCTTACCTTCTTAAACCTCATTCCCCCTCCAAAACATTTTTCTACATGTATTGTTCCCACAATTTCCATTTTTTCTATGTAATTTACTCCTATCCTTTTCATAATATCCCAACACCTGTTCTTTTATCTCTGTTACAATATTCACTACTTCAGGTATGGATGGTTTAGATTTTGATTTCCATTTTCTAGTAATTGCTTTTTTGACAGCCACCAGAATTAAACTTAACAAGGCCTTACTATGTCTAGGCAGTTCAGATCCTGTGTCCCGGCCCAACAAAATAATTTCCTTAGTTACAACCATTTGCTCACCCAGTATTCCTGACAGAGTACTCTGTAGGGAATTTTCAAAAGTCTGCCAACTTATTACACTCCCAAAACATACGTTCCCAGTTACCTCTTTCTTCCCCATCACACCTTCAATATTTGCCATTCACCTGAGGAAAACTACTTTGGACTTTGCTTGGGGTACAACTACACAATTTGTTCGATTTCTGTTAAACAGTTCAACCTGCTGGAAATCTTAAAATACCAATACCAGATATCTCTGTGCTACCTCTGAGTTGCATCAAAATCCTGCCCTCATTGACTGAAGTACATTAGCTTTAGGACAAAAGTGCTCATCCTGAATGATTATGAATACTGTTTTATATACTGGACAAAAATTGGTTATGAAATAAAACATTTGAAGTCTAAAGCAGGATTTCACCTTAGCTGATTGTATTTATACCCTTTGTATTTTACTTGGCAGAAATCCCTACACTGTCAGGATAAAAATGACAAACTTGTAGGTTACAAAACTCTCTGCTGTGACTACATGGGGATCAGCTTGAATGATTTTCTCAGACACTTGGTAAGGGTGGGCAGACAAATGCATTACTGTATCTTCTGCAGACAGACTACTTTTGTAATCTTTACTGACCTCATTGACAGCACAAAATAATATAAACACAATTGTTATACATCATTTTACAATACTCTATGCCTGACAGCTTCACTCATATCTTTTTAAAAGCCATCCAGGTTTGTAATCAAACCTATCTTTTCTATACCATCTTTCTATAAAATAATTATCCACAGACTAGCAAATACATGCTCAGGTACTAGCAATTCTATTTCTCTTTCAGTCTAAAGAAAGCATGCAATTAACTGAGCTTGACACATTTAATACAAAGGATATTCTAATGACTCATGACAATCCTAGCCACCATTTCTCATATTAAATAAGCACAGTATACCTCGTAAGGAGTGCTTCCTCAAGATCCATTCCCTTTATCTAAATTTGTGTCAAGTAGTAGTAGCAAACTGCTGTTTATGAAAAGTACAGTTTTGTACCTACCATAAATGTAGATGTCCGATAGGTATGCATCTGCAGTCATAACATATGGGTTGTCCTGCCTCAGGCAGCCCTTCGGTCGGCCGGATTCCAAAGTCTGGGTCTGGCCTTGGCTGATGTCGCACTTTCCCCGACGTCAGAGCTTCTGGGGTATAAAGGCATCAGCCGACGCCATTTTCCTCAGTGTTTCTTGCCCCAGATGCCAGGTGCCCTCTAGGAAGGCTAAATTTGGAGAAAAGTTGAAAATTCCAAATAGTAGCAAACAGTATATATACATACAAACAAATACACCATAATAGATTCCCCCAGCTAGCTAAAATAGGGGTAAGCACCCTAGGAATACCACAGAGGGGAAGGAGGGTGGGTAATCCTGACTACAGATGCATACCTATCGGACATCTACATTTATGGTAGGTACAAAACTGTACTATGTCCTTCAAGGATGCATCTGCAGTCATAACATATGGGTAGAATACCATAGCCAAACTGGGGGAGGAGGTACTAAGATAAGGAAGGTGTAGTTAAGATCCCCTGTAAAACTGCAGTTGCAAAACCTGCTCGGGATCTGGAGTATAAAGGTAGATTGTAATGCTTGGCAAATGTATGCACGGAGCTCCAAGTAGCAGCTTCTAAAATGTCCTTGGTAGCCACCCCTCGTAGGAAAGCTGTAGTGGTGGCTGTGGCCCTTGTGGAATGAGGCCTGATATTTTCAGGAGCTGTCTTGCCATGTAAAGAGTAGCAGAAACGAATGCAATTTCCTATCCATTTTGAAATTGTCTGTTTGGAAATTGCTTTTCCTTGCACTCCAGTTGCATATGCTACAAAAATTTGGTCAGTTTTTCTGCTGGTTTTAGTTCTGTCCAGATAGTAACGTAGTTGTCTGTGTACATCCAAGGTGTGCAATAGTCTTTCCCCCTTGTTCTGTGGGTTAGGGAAGAACGTAGGCAAATGAATAGCTTGGTTCAAGGATACCCTGGATACCACCTTTGGCATGAAAGTAGGATTGGTTCTCAGAGACACTCTATCCTGGTGAAAAATAAGGAAAGGCTGCACTGCCATTAATGCCTGTAACTCGGATACTCTTCTTGCTGAAGTGATTGCCAGAAGGAAAGCAGTTTTCCAAGATAAAAACTGTAAGTCTGCTGATGCTGCTGGTTCAAAAGGGGGTAGTGTTAATTTTTCCAGCACAAAATTGAGATCCCATGCAGGCAGAGGGGGTCTCCTTGGAGGTTTTACATTTTTGATCCCTCTTAAAAATTGTCTGAGGAGAGGGTGAGAGAAGATAGGAGGATCCATATTGTACTCTGCTGAAATTGCTGAAGCATGAATCTTAATGGAAGAATAGGACAGGCCATTGTGGAACAGTTCTAAGTATTCTAGGATGTGCGCTAGGTTTGCCAGTGTGACATCTGTACCCTTTGATGTGCTCCAAATGCGAAATCTCTTCCATTTTCCTGAGTATGTCTTCCTTGTGGAGGGTCTGCGAGCCTCCAGCAGTGTTTTCAAGTTTGGATGCAGGGTCTTGAAGTTGTTCTGCGTTAGAAGAAGAGGCCATAGGGGTAGAGGCCATGAGTTCGCCCGAGACATGCTTCTCAGTAGCGGATACCAGTGCTGCCTTGGCCAGTCTGGAGCTATTAGTATCACCTTTGGCTGTTCCTCCCTGATCTTCAGTAGAACTTTGTACAGCAATGGGAGAGGTGGGAATGCATACACTGTTAGGGCATTCCAGGTGAAAGAGAGATAGTCCACCCTCCAGGCTTGTGGGTGGTATATCCTTGAGCAGAATTTCTTCAGTTGGTGGTTGAGTGGGGAGGCAAACAGGTCTATCTCTGGCATTCCCCATTTGTTTGTTATGAGTTTGAAGATGTCTGGATGCAGCATCCATTCGTGAGCATCCGTGGTAGTTCTGCTTAAGCTGTCTGCAAGTGAATTCTCTTTTCCTGGTACGAATTTGGCCTGCAGCTGGATGTTGAGATTCAGGCCTAGGTTCCACAGGTCCATTGACATCCGGCATAAAGGGTAGGAATGCGTGCCTCCCTGTTTGTTTATGTACCACATGACTGTGGTATTGTCTGTCCTTATCAGCAGATGTCCTTGCTGGAGGAATGGTTTGAATGCCTCGATTGCTTGCTTCACTGCCAGCATCTCCTTTAGGTTTATGTGCAAGTGTAGCTGGTCTCGAGACCATAGGCCTTGGGTACACTTTTCCTCCATGTGTGCTCCCCATCCTAGGTCTGAGGCGTCCGTGGTGATGGTCTGCCTTGGTTGTGGTTTGTTGAAATGCAACCCTCTGTTGGACTGGCAGGCCTGAGCCCACCACAAGAATTCCTTTTTCAGGCATGGAATGATTGGTATCATGGTTTCTAGACTGTGCTTGTGTTGAGACCATACATTCCTTAGGTACCATTGTAATTTCCTCATATGCAGCCTGGCATGCGGGATCAAGATTATGCAGGATGCCATGAAACCCAGGGCCTGCAGGACTTTCCTTGCAGTAAGCTGAGCTTGTCTTGTCAGAGCCATGAAGCAGTCTGGGAGTTGCTTTTGTTTTTCTTCTGTGAAAAAAGCCATCTGAGTTATTGTGTCCAGATCCGCTCCCAAAAAGGTTATCCTTTGGGATGGCACTAGTCTTGACTTCTGGATGTTGACTGTGTATCCCAAGGCCTGTAACAGGTGTATGACATAGGCCAAATCCTTTATTAGTTTTGTCTTGTTGTACGCTTGTATTAGGCAGTCGTCCAGGTATGGGTAGATTTGAATTCCCTGAAGCCTGCAATGTGCAATTACTGATGCCAGGCATTTCGTGAATACTCTGGGCGCAGTAGATAAGCCAAAGGGCAATGCTGAGAATTGATAATGCTCTGATCCTGCAAGAAATCTGAGGTGTCTTCTGCAATCTGGTCGTATAGGGACGTGCAGGTATGCCTCCTTGAGATCTAGAGTCACCAGCCAAGCCTCCTTGCCCAACATGGGAAGAAGTTGCTGTAGGGTCAGCATTTTGAATTTTGGCACAATGAGATATGTGTTTAGTGCGGACAAGTCGAGAATAGGCCTCCATTGGTTTTCTTTTCTTGGTACAAGGAATAGTCTGGAGTAAAATCCTTGGCCTTGTTCCATAGAAGGTACCCTTTCTATCGCTTTCATCTGAAGTAAATTGTTGATTTGTCTTAAAGCCTCTGGCTTCTGGTTTGGTGGAAGGTTTGGCATTCCGCTCCTTTTTGGTAAAGTGCGGAAATGAAACCTGGATCCTTTTGTCTATTGTTTGCAATGTCCATGTGTCTTTTGTAATGCAGTGCCAGTTTTTCGAGAATAAAGCCAGCTTTCCGCCCAAGGGTGCTTTCAGTTGTTCCCTGGTAGGCGGAATCAGAGTCAAGTCATTGTGTCTGTCCTGTGGAAGTGGTTGTAGTTGCAGCTGTGGTAGTACTCCTCTGGTTGGCAGGCTGCCATTGACGACCCCTGTAGGCACCCTTTGATTGACCTCTGCCTCTTGGGCGTATATTCCTGCCCCTCTGTGCTCTGGAGGTGTCTGGAAAGGACCAATTCTTTGAAGGCCAGTTTCTACTGAACCTCGGAGGTTGAACTTGCAGAAAATCCTTTACTGTTTGCACAGATTTTGCTTTTTCTTCCACTTTCTTTAGAATCTCCTGTGCAGGGGAGCCAAATAAACTTTGTTTCTCCATTGGAGCATCTAGTAGTTTAGCCTTGACATGGTCTGGCAAGGATTGCTCTTTTAGCCAGGCATGCCTCCGAATTACTGCCCCAGTCATAGCTGATCTAAATGAAGCCTCCAGTGCATCATAGCCACATTTTAAGAAATGATTACTGACCTGCTGAGAGTTGTGTACCAAATCCTGAAGGGACTTACGGTCTAAAGGTTCAGGAGAAGAAAGCTTTTTATTCAGCTGATCTAACAAATATTCCTGGTACTGTATCATATGGAATTGACAGTTTAATGCCTTGGCAGAAAGAGTAGCAGATGTATAAAGCTTTTTACCCCATCTCTCTAATGCTCTTGACTCTCTTTCAGAGGGTAGGGGGGTTTTGGCAGTGGCAACACCTTTTGGGCCCTGAGAAATAGTTTCTGGGTCTGCAGCATGGGCTTTATACAAGTGGAAGTGAGAATCCGGGACCCTGTAATATCTGTCAGGTTTGGCAGGGGCCGGGGGAAGAGAATCAGGGGCAGAACTGACATCATTATACGCATCATCAACTACAGTTAGCACAGGTGGAATGGCTAAAGGCCTATGCTGAGGCAAATGTAAAAATGTCCTTAATCTTTTTCTAGAGTCAGAAAAATCCTGACCCTGCCATTGAAAGTGTTCCCTCATCGAGTGTAAAGTCTCCCCAAAGGAAAATTCTTCAGGAGGGGAGGCAGAAGGAATAGAGTCTTCTGCATCTGAATCCTCATAAGGTGAATATGGCCCTTCCTGATGGTCTGATAAATCGGATCCATCCGAGGAATAATCAGAGGAGAGAGGTTCAGGGGGTTCAGTCCTAGGCCTTTTTTCGGGAGAAGGGTGGGAGGCCCTGTCTGGGTAAGGTTGGGAACCCCAAATCAAAGATATAAGGTCCTCAGCAAGGCTGAGAATCTGAGAACTTGAAGAAGGTCTCTGACAAGTAGATTTGGCAGGTAAAGCTTTTGAAATTTTGGCAGCTTTAGCCCTGGAGAAGGCCTTAATAGACATAGAAGCAGGGGGCCTGGCAGCCCCACGTGCAGGAGTAGAAATGTCCAATGGAATGGTATCGGACAATTCTTGTGCGCTTGCTTCTTCGGTAGGGATTTCTGAAGCCGACTCAGCCGGGGCCGCTCTGGCTTCACTAAAAAGTGCAGCACTTGTTCCAAATAGCTTTTTCTTCTCAAAAAGCTCAGCACTTGTCTTATAAGCATATCCCTTGTCTTATAAGCATTCTCTTTGCAGGTCAAGCACTCCTATATTATACAAATCTCTCACTAGCAAAACCCCCCAGGAATGCCCACTTCCCTGCTAAGCCCATTACTTTTCTGTCTCATACCAACTCATAAATCTTTCTAGCATGTCGAAGGGTCAGATGCTGGCGTCCTCTCCTGCCCAATTGGTGAATCTGGGAATTCTGAGACAATGTTACAATTGCCTCATGTACACGGACAACCCTCTCCTCCTCCCACATAACACTAACACTTGCGAGAGATGCAGCTATTTAGCCAAACTGGAGGCTGAGCTCTCTCAACTCAGGACTGGCAAGACCAGGCAGGAGGAGAAGGCAACTACACACACCACAATACCAGTCTCACATAACTCAACCACACCACTGAATCAAACACATAAACACACTAAGACATACTCGGAGGCTCTGAGTAAAAATTTACCTAAACAGCAGAGGCCTCCAAAGCAGACACCCAAGCAACTGCAAACTCAATACACCACACAAACAACACATAAACAACAAAATCAGTGTGCAAAGCAGTCACTGCCCTTAAGGCCAAATACAACACCAAACATACTTGTCATAGGTGACTCCATAGTCAGACACACTGACGTCCCACTCACCAGGCTGAACAAGGAGAAGGTCACGGTAAGCTGCCTATCGGGCGCTAGAATCCGCCACATAACACAAGCACTCAGGTCACTCCACGGCAAGTACAAGTATGACACAGTCATTGTCCATGCTGGTGTGAGCGACCTGAGACGTACCTCCCTGGACTACGTGAAAAGAGACATAGAGGAGCTCTCTGATTATGTAGCCCAGGCAGGTATGACCCTGACCCTGAGCAGTATCCTTCCTTCACCAAGAATGATGCCACAATATAGTGACAAGATGATCAGCTTTAACAATTGGCTTAATTTCTGGTGTCATTCAAAGGGATCCAGTGCCTGTCTGCCTGGGATGACATGCTCGACAAGCCACGCTGCTTTGCAAGGGACGGCTTGCACCTGTCACCCCTGGGATTCCGGATATTGGCTAAGGCTCTTGCCACCCCCATAGTGCCTTTTTAGGCAAGGCTCAAATTCTAAACCTACCACCCTAGAAAACAAAAACGTGAAGAAACTAAGGGTAATGCTGCTCAATGCCAGAAGTCTAAATCTCAAAATGCACGCACTCGAGGCCCTTCT